>NC_081342.1:35899242-36000083 GCF_029784015.1 Lycium ferocissimum | reverse complement strand
GCCCCAATGGCGGGGGGTTTTGGGGGGCGGGTGAGATGTTACCCGGCCCGGGGGGGAACGAGCTAAGGCTAATGCTAGTACTAATGCTATTGATTATCCATAGTACCTATATGGTCGGGCGGGGAACATACATTTATGCTTATATGATATAGTAATGAGTATGAAAGTAAGCCATACATGTATGATTTCCTTTATGATTCAGTCAAGTCACAGATTGCTCTTCATTGGTGCCTCCTTATTTCATTGATGTATTATTATTGTTTATACATACTCGGTACAATATTCGTACCGACGTCCTTTCTTCGGACTCGTGATCATACCCATAGGCAACGGGGAGGTGATCGACTCATGGGAGCTAGCGGTGATTTAGAGCACTCTTTTTTCCGGAGGTGCCACTGATTATTCTTTTGGTACATATATGTATATAATCATGATTGGGCACGGCGGGGTCCTGTCCCGTCCATATGTCTAGTACTCTAGTAGAGGCTCGTAGATACACAGTGTGGGTGATATGGTTCCATAGTCCTCATGAATATGTATGTATATATTATATATCATTTTGGTAGCCGAAGTTCTTATGTTTGTAAAAGCAATTATATCTTAAATGATGATAGATTTCTATTATTATGAGTGCATGTTATGAATGAGAGCAAATAAGCAGTAATGTGAGTGGTGTTCGGTGGTTAGCCCCGGATACCCGTCATGGCCCGTAGCTCGGGTCATGACACTTACAGTCCCCGATGTTCTTGTGATACCCTTGAGCTTGTTTCATGGCTATTGATGTTTTTCTTTGAAGTTGATCTCATCTTATGACTTTGTTCCTTCAAGGTGAGACGTGTTCATGATGACGGTTCCATAATAATAATCCAACGAGTTTAGGAACGGGTTCTTATGGAATGTCTTATAGGACATGAATAGAGTGCTAACAGAGGATCCCTAATGAGGTATTTAGTGTTCGAAGAGAGGTTTATGTTGTATCTTAGGACTTGGTTAATGTTTAGTAAAGCGGGAAGAAGTATTAATAGCCTGAGCTATGCTTATAAGTCTCATGTGATTATGTAGACGCTACGGGTTAAGTGATGACCACGGGAAGTGCATAGAGATTACTTGTAGAAATTTAATTATGATGTTGATTATAATTGCCATTGGTCTACGACCGATTGCGTATGTATATATTTACCCGGTATTTGTAGCCGGTCGGGGCAAACTACACCGTGCTACGACCGGTCGGGCAGTTACCACTGTGCTACGACCGGTCGGACAGTTACCGCTGATCAGTCGGGCAATTACGCTCTACGTCAGGCGATAATCGGGCGGGCAGTTATTACCACCGGACTGCAGCCGGTCGGGCAGTTACCGCTAATCAGTTGGGCAGTTAGTATAGGATGATTGGTAAGATAAAGGCACAACACTGTACATAGATATGGTTAAGCATGCTAGAGTATAGAGAGACATGTATATATATATATATATATATATATATTATGGATCGAGTTGCACGCCGCAACATATGCTCGGATAATGTTGATGATAAGTTAACCAGGGCCATGGTAGGGTATACAGACCTAGTAAAGATTACAAGAAGATGAAGAGGTATGTATACATATGCTAGATTTCCATCGATAGTTCAGAAATGCCAGGTTGATTCTTATTCTTTTCATCTTTAATATATAGCTATTTTGTTGCACTTTCCACCTTAAATACTCGGTACAATATTCGTACTGACGTCCTTTCTTGTGGACGCTGCGTTCATACTCGCAGTGTGACAAACGGACGGGACGAGGATCTTCATGAGGGTCGTTTCAGTACTAGTTTTGGTTGGTGGGCTCCACTTTTTCCTGGAGCACTGTCGAGTCTGGATTGTATATGTATTTTGTGTTAAGGGTATGTCGGGGGCCCTGTCCCGACTTGTGTACTTAAGTCATATTCATAGAGGCTTTGCAGACAGAGTCTTGTGTACAGCTCAGTTATGTTTTGTTAGTGGATATGTTGACGTCGCAGGCCTATTGTATATATATGTACGCATGATATTATATTCATAGTTGGCCATCTTGGCCTCATTTTGTCGTTTAAGACATCGAGGAAGCGAGTTATAAGTTGGTTCGCTCAGTTTTCGTAAGATGCCGGGTGCCGGTCACGCTTTACCAAGGTTAGGGTGTGACACCGACCCCGCCCCGATGGTGACCCGGTATCGCAACATCCGAGGCACACCTTCTACCAGGGAGGCCGTTGGGGCTGCTCCAACTTCTCCTACTGCTCCAAGGTCTGATAACCTCGATGACATGTTCTCGGATACTCCTCCAGCAACCGGGGAAGCTGCCGGTTTCGGACATCTCCCAATTCCTCGAGCCACGAGGGGCAGCTACCCGAGCCACCGAATCGAGTGTGAGAGACAGCCTAGTAGGTATCTTTCCGCCCCAGGTGGGAACCGAAGGATAAGGTAGGCCATAGTCCGATCCCGAGGATTACAGCTTTTATCCGTCCTGGTAGGGTAGCAAGCCGAGGCCTCTCATTTTGGATTCGGATAAGAGAAAAATAGTAGGCCGGAGTCCTTCGGCGATTGCCTCGTTAACAGGGCATGCACGCGCGTGCAACCGGGTAAGCTTATCATCCAATCCATAATTCAATGTGATCCTCAGCTCTAGCTTTATCTAAGTTCAACTTTATTTGTTTCTTCTGTAAAGTGTTGTGCTCGTCAATGAGGCCTTTATCCGTGCTCTACACGAGGTTCATGACTTAAAGGGCCAGCTGGATGCCCAGGGTCGTGAAACGGAGAAGTTCCAGCACCTTCTGCAAGAAAAGAAAGATCAGTTCGAGAGCCGCTACCCTTTCCAACCTTCAACCCCAGCTCGAAGCGACGAAAGCTAAAAACATTCATCTAAAGGCCGAGTTCGCCGGAATGGTTGAAAAGAACCGCCTCCTGGAAGCGGATAATGTCGGCCTTAGCCAAGACAATGCCCGTTTTTTATTGAGGCTCGGGGAACTCGAGGCCACTATCACTCAACTTTGAGGTGAACTTGATTCGGTCAAGGCCGATGCCGTGAAGCTGGCAGAGAGGCATTGGCTGCTTGAATCCGAGAATGCTAAGAATAAGGAGAAGTTTAGTGTAGTTGAACGGAAAGCCAAGGATCGGGCCCGGATTTGTTATGAGTCCAAAAGCAAATTCAAGGAGGCGTACCGAGGCCAATGACATTCTTAAGGCCGAGCTTGAGTCAGCTACTCAAGTTCAAAGAATCTTTGACAAAGAGATCAAAATTGGCGGCTAAATTGGCCAAGGCTGAGGCCGACTTAGAAGAGTCTCTTAAGGACGTGGAGGCTATCGAGGCTCATACCATGATTGCGGTCGAATACGAACGGTGGAAATCCTGGAGGGTTACCCTTAAATAGGCTCAACAAGGATTAGGGACCTCCCGACTCCGATACTCGAGGCTAAGGAAGTTGAGGAAGAGGCTAAGAAAGCTCTTGACTCGGAGTCTGAGGATTCCGAGCGAACAATTTCTGAGAACTCAGGCTCCAGTTGTACCAGGTAGATCGGGACCTGTACTAGCCTTTATTCTACTTTTTCCTTTTGGTTTGTTTTTGATTTTTGACTGTGGAAAGTTTATTGTAAAAACCCTTCATATATGGAATGTGTATTTCCTTTTGATTCTCTCTTTTCTTTTGTCCAAATACTTGTTATGACTTTTGTCTTAATCGCTTATCCCGTTAAGAATAATCAAAGGTTCGGAGTCATTCTTTTTCCGGACCATGCCTAAGTGTTGGCTTTTCTCTTCATTAGGTACCTTTTTATCCGAGGATTTGATAGAGTGATTTGCCTCCAGGACTTAAAGCTTTGTGAATTCAGAAGTCTCCGAATCACGTTAGGCATTTTAGGGCCGATATTTTTCGACCGCTTGCATATCATAGATTAGGTTCGGACACCTGAATCCCTGCCTTGTCAAATTTTGATATGGCAGTCCCCATTCGAGGGTGTTAAAAGATTTTGGTTTGGTTCAACGCGACCTTGTTGCCTTTGTCGAATTTCAACGGTAGTCCCTGGTGTAGGGTATTTTGATAAAATGATGTCGAGTGTCGACAGTAGTCCCCGGCGTAGGGTATTTTGATAAAATAATGCTGAGTTTCGATAGTTGTCCCCGGTGTAGGGTATTTTGATAAAATGATGCCGAGTTTCGACAGTAGTCCCCGGTGTAGGGTATTTAATAAGAAGACACGTCCGAGATGAATTTTGTCATAATTTTCCTTATATTGCAAGTATTTGCACGTACATAATATGAAGACTTCATCCATTTCCTTCTGCTTTTGTCGTAGCAAATACTAAGTGGACACGATTAGTTCTGATCGTTTGGTCCTTACATCGAAACCTAACACAGAAGGTCCGAGATTAGACAAAGATGGGAAATATAAAATTTTGAGGACTTCCCCGGGGTAGCACTTAACAGTGTTCATCTGCTTTGTTGAGCTGAACTCAATTTTAACTTTTCGGGGTAAGTCTTGATGTGGCTATGATGGTCCCCTAGTGTTTATCCGAGCTGCATGATCGGATAAGCACTATCAAGTCCCCACTCGAGGGGTATACCCCGAGTTCCCGAATACTTTGCCTCGTTTTCATCAAGTAACACGTTGTACTTGTTGCCTCATTAAAAACCTTGTCGAAAAACCCACTTCGAGACAAAACCGTACTAAGGAAAAGAGTGCAACATGTGTTTTCAGACCTAACTTCATCCGCATCGACTTTCTGCAAAAAAGAAGACAAATTAACAATAAAAAATGATCACAAGGGTAGACATCCATACCTTAGCAGTAATATCTCTTCAAATGAGCCACATTCCAGTTATTGCGCAACCGTTACCCGTCCATAGATTCTAGCTAATACGATCCTTTGCCCATTATTCCTGTTATCTTGTACGGCCCTTCCCAGTTCGGACCCAACTTTCCGTTATTAGGATTCTTGGTGTTTAAAGTAACTTTCCGAAGCACCGAATCCCTAACTTAGAAATGTCAAAAATTGGCCCTCCGGTTGTAGTACCTTTCCATTCTCTGTTTCTGGGCTGCAATACAGACCAACGCATTTTCGCGAAGTTCGTCCGCGTGGTCGAGTTTTATGGCCATGGCCTTCTCGTTTGACCCACCAGTGGCGCATCTGAATTGGAGGCTCGGTTCACCAACTTCTATTGGGATGAGGGCTTCGGCCCAGTAGACCAATGAGAAAGGCGTTTCTCCCGTGCTTGATTTTGACGTGGTTCTGTAAGCCCACAATACCTCCAGTAGAACTTCCCTCTAATGATGCTTCGATGTTTCAATTCTTTTCCTTAGATTTTGAATTATTGTTTTGTTCGTGGATTCTGCCTATCTATTTGCACTTAGGTGATACGGAGTTGATATAATTCTCTTGATCTTCAACCCTTTGAGGAAATTATTGAGCTTGCTGCCAATGAACTAAGGACCGTTATCACAAGTTATTTTGGCCGGGATGCCAAAACGACAAATAATGTGGTCCCATATGAAGTCAATAACCTCATTTTCTCTAATCTTTTCGAAATCCTGTGCTTCAATCCATTTGGAGAAATAGTCAGTCATAAACAAAATAAAACGGGCCTTACCTGGTGCCCATGGCAAAGGACTAACAATGTTCATTCCCCACTTCATGAAAAGCCAAGGTGATATTACCGGGTGTAGCAACTCCCCTGGTTGATGGATCATCGGGGCATGCCTTTGACACCTATCACATTTCCGGACAAAATTCTTCGAGTCCTCCTCCATCCGGTTCCAGTAATAATCGGCTCTGATAATTTTTTGAACTAAGGCGTCTGCACGAGAGTGATTACCGCAGGTACCCTCGTGGACTTCTCTCATCACATAATTGTTATATCCCGTATTTTGAACATCGGGACAATCCGAGTTAACCACGATTTTGTTTAAAGTCATAAGTTGCTTATGATTTTGTAGTATGGAATATTAAGGAAATTTGGGGTCGAAAGTCATTTTTGGAAAGAAATTGGTTCATGAAAAAGAAAAAGAAAAAAAGACAAAGGGGGCCATGTGGCCATACTTCTGGGTGGGCCAAGGGCCATATGGAAGCCTAATATATGTATACAAAGATGACTAATAAGTCATCTTATTCATCTTCAACACTTAGGGAAAAAAATCAAGAAGCTTGGAGAAAGTAAAATGAGGCCATTACGGCCATAGCTCCAAAAAAATTCAAGACCAAGAAATAGCCATCAAAAAATTGTTTCTTCTAGAAAATCAACTAATTGAAGGGTCCTTATTAACGTGGGAGTGTTGTTGGGATCAATAGACCTCTCGTTTTCATCATTCACAACCTTAGCTAAGTTGTGAAGTTGTGAAGAAAGGTAAGGTTTAATCTTGTTTTTATATGTTATGGATGGTTTATGTATGTCGTAGTATGTAAATATGGACGAAAATTCATGAAAAATTGCATGTGGGAGTGAAGCGTGTGCATGGCTTGTAGCCGTGCATATGTAGTGTTGTGTGGGAGTAATGGATTAAATTCCAGTTATCATGTTTGGTTGTTGTTGTAGTGTGTTGAAATGGATGAGAATCATCAATATGTGTGTGTGTAGTGATGGCCGAATGTAGGTCATGTTATATGACAAAGAATGGATCAATTCTATTTAGTGTTTTAGTTGTTGTTGTTGTGAGTTCTATAATGAAAAATGAGAGTTTAATGATCTAAGTTGAAGTTGTAATTGATGTGGGACGTTTGGCACCTTAATGTGATTCTTATGTAATTTTTGTATTTATGGAAGTGACATTGTTAAGGTGTGAATTGTTGGTGTAATTTATGAACTCGGAAGTGAGGGATGTGTTGTTGTTGTTCTCGGGTTTGGAGATGAATTCGTGTGAATTGGAGTGTTGGTTGGGTTGTTTGAAATATTGTGTGAATTGTTTAAAGTGTTCTTGAATATTGTTTGAATGGTTTTGGATTAGTAATTGAACGTTTGAGCGTTGATGTTGGTTTGAATGTAAGTAGTTGAATTGAATATAATGAATGTTGTTGAATTATGTAGAAAAGAATTACTAATGTTAGAATGCGTTTTGAATCGATTGTTGATGTTATTAGAATGATTGTTGGTGTTGTTGTTGATGAATTTGGCCGAGTTGAATTCTCGGGGTTGTTGCATTTACAGGAGAAATGCTGCCCAAATTTCCGTAGAATTAAGTGCTAGCTTGGAAATGAACTCCTAAATGCCTATTGTTAACATTGGTATTTAATGATGTTGTGTAGATCTTGGAGAGTCCGAGACTTAGGATTGGACTAGCCTTGAGAGCGGACGAGGTATGTAAAGTTAACCTTTCTTTCTCTTGGCATGTCGTAATTGTAAGTAAGTTGTGCTACGAGCTTCGGGATAACTCTATTCTTGCGATCCGAGTATGTCTACGATTCTTATTTACTTTTTAACTTTGATATCCGTAAGGTAATTGAATAATGGTCCCTATGTCTTTGGAATAATTGGTTTTCAAATATTGCATAAAAAGCTTTGTTCTTAAAAAGTTCTACGTCGAAAAGGGGTCGTAACTTTCGTAGATAGAACCGGATCGCCTCGATATGCTCGTAGGATGTTCTGTAGCGTATTATGACTATACCTCCTATAGGCGGGCTTGGATTGGGTTGACGCTCATCCATGGGTCCCGCGACTTTCCTTTGTATAGTTACGATGGCTTTTGAAAGAACTTAGTATGGCTTTCGTCCGACCCCGAGTATGGTTAGTCCACTTATCCGTTGAGTTTGTAATAATGATTTTTATGCATATGGTTACTCACGACTCGCTCGTGCATTTCGTCGTATCTTTCGCCGAGTCCCGGCCGGTTATGTGATCGTGCGCACTATGTTATATTCCGGAGTATGATGTGTCCTGATTCGCCGAGTCCCCCGCTAAAGGGCCGGATACCGTGTATATTTGGTGTTATGATGTGTCCGGTTCGCCAAGCCCCTCGCTAGAGGGCCGGGTACCGTGTATATTTGATGTTGTGATATGTCGGGTTTCGGAGATATGAAATCTTCTGGAGTATGATGTGTTATGGCGCCAATGACGGGCGGGCGACCATAGTTCCTGAACCCCATGCATGATTTGTATTTTGAAACTAAATATTTTGACATTCTGCATATTGTACTTATTTTCTGTATCCCTTATTTCGATTATGATTCTGTTTACTATATTTGCTGCTTTGCATACTCAGTACATATTCCGTACTGACCCCCTTTCTTCGGGGGCTGCGTTTCATGCCCGCAGGTACAGACGTCCATTTCGGTGATCCGCCGGGCCCTAGGACCCCTAACTGTCCGGAGTGCTCCCTTTGTTCGGGAGCTCATATTTTGGCATATACTCTTCCGTTGCATATGTATATATTTATTCAGGGGTACGGCGGGGCCCTATCCCGTCATATGATTCTGTTGTTCTGTTTAGAGGTCTGTAGACATACGTGTGGGTTGTGCCTATTCCTGTACAGGTGTGTTCGTATATGATATGTTTGGGCGGTCCCATTTGCCATGGCGGCCTTGTCGGCTTGCGTCCGTATATGTTTTGGGACGCCGTGCTTTATGATAGCCTCTAAGCTTTCGTGATATATATATATATATATATATATATATATATATATATATATATATATATATATATACTTGTGATTGCGGCGCTTTGAGAGCGTCGATCGATATTTCTATATGTATAAGCTATCCGTATGCGATTCCGGTTAAGGAATATGTTTGGGTGCCCGCCGGCGCTAGTCAAGGCCATGGGGGTCGGGTCGTGACAAAAGTGGTATCGCAGCCGGTTCGTCCTCGGAATGTCTACGGCACCATGTCCGGTAGAGTCTTGTTTATCGGTGTGTTGTGCACCACATCTATAAACAGGAGGCTACAGGACATTTAGGGTGTTATCCTTCCTTCTGATCTTAGATCGTGCGATAGAGCTGTATTATCAGGATGACTCTTTCCTAACGAATTGTTATGTTTTCAGCGATGCCTCCGAGGACGGCCACCGCCCGTGGCGGGGAAAGTCTACGCAGCCGGGAGGAGACCGCCTAGGCCTCGGAGAGTTACTAGGGCCCGTGCCGAGCCCGTACCCGAGGTTGTGCCCCCGGCCCGGCTCGCTACACCGCCGCATCGAGGGACTTGGAGCGGCCGCCGTGTGTGTCGGGGGCGGTTCCACCCCCGCCTCCCGAGGTTCCGGTGCACCCGAGCCTCCCGGCCCCCTCGGCCCGTGGGCGAGGATGTGGCCACGCGGGATGCGGTTCGGTACTATCGACCGTATCGGAAGGCGGGCCGTTCACGTGCGGGGATCAGAGGTGATCATGCAGACGGGTATGAGCGCCGAGGGCCCGTGATTTCCTGACTTGTGGTCCCCCAGAGTTTTTCGGGTCAAAGCCCGCGGAGGATCCTCAGGAGTTTATTCGGGAGATGCAGCGTACGTTGCGGCTTATTAAGGCTTCTGAGACCGAGTCTGTTGAGTTGGCGTCATACCGATTGTATGATTTAGCTGCCAATTGGTACGAGTCATGGGAGCCGCTCAGGGCGCGGGTGCCCTCCGGTGCAAAGGTGGGGCGAGCTTGGCGCAGGCCTTCCTCGGCCATTTTCTCGCCTCCGCAGCCGCGGCGAGCTAGGGTTGACGGTGCCCCACCGGGAGACGGAGGGGCAGAGTGTCCGGGAGTATAGTCTGGAGTTTGATTCGCTGGCCAGATATGCGTCCGCTTATGTAGCTGATATGACTGATCAGATGCATCAATACGTGACGGGGCTAGATCGTTATTTGGTCGATAGTTTTTTGGTGATGGCGGCTCCACCCGCATGGATATTGCCCGTGCATGCACACGCCTGTGCACGTACGCTCATTTCGTGATCCGCCGGCCCCAGGACCCCTATTCTCGTCGTCCGGGAGTGCTCCCTTTGTTCGGGAGCCTACATTTTGGTATATACTCTTCCGTTGCATATGTATATATATTTATTCGGGGGTACGGCGGGGCCCGCCCGTCATATGATTCTGTTGTTCTGTTTAGAGGTCTGTAGACATACGTGTGGGTTGTGCCTATTCCTGTACAGGTGTGTTCGTATATGTTATGTTTGGGCGGTCCCATTTGCCATGGCAGCCTTGTCGGCTTGCGTCTGTATATGTTTTGGGACGCCGTGCTTTATGATAGCCTTGCTGGCTTCTGTGATATATATATATACTTGTGATTGCGGCAGTTTGAGACAACGACTGATATTTGTATATGTATAAGCTATCTGTATGCGATTTTGGTTAAGGAATATGTTTGGGTGCCCAGCTCGGGCACTAGTCAAGGCCTGCGGGGTTGGGTCGTGACAATAATCGATTTCTCCAGGGCCCAAACACTTGGCCAAGGGTCCGAAGAAAGACCGTCGATACAATTGACCATCTATTAAATAGAACCGTGCTACTTTTGTCCTCAGTGATCGTGATTCTTTTGGGTTACTCGGGAGCTTTCCATCTTGCAAGTAGTCGATGTATTTTTTGCGCCAATCCCAAGTTAGACCCACCGTGTTTATTTCAGCATGCCCATTTTCTATCGCCGAATTCATCAACTGCACTATGGTACCGGGGTTGGTTTCCTCCCCTTCGACTGAAGAGCCCAAATTGGCCAATGCGTCGGCTTTGTTGTTCTGCTCCCTGGGTACATGCTGCACGGCCCACTCTTTAAAATGGTGTAGTATCACTTGGATTTTCTCCAGATACCTTTGCATTCGTTCATCCTTAACCTCGAAGACGCCATTCACTTGGTTAACGACCAAGAGAGAGTCGCATTTTGCTTCGATAATTTTGGCCCCCATACTCCGAGTTAATTCCAAACCTGCAATCATAGCCTCATACTCGGCTTTATTGTCAGTCAATTTAATAGTTCTAATCGACTATCTAATGGCATCCTCGGTAGGGGTTTTAAGGACGATGCCTAGCTCGAAACCTTTTAGGTTCGAGGCCCCGTCCGTGTGTAAAGACCAAATACCCGAAGCCTTTCCCGAGGTTAGCAGAAGCTCTTTCTCAACCTCGGGGATCATAGCGGGGTTAAAATCTGTCACAAAATCGGCCAAGATTTGAGACTTAATGGATGTCCTAGGTTTATATTCAATATTATATCCGCTAATCTCTACAGCCCATTTCTGTCAGTCTACCCAACAATTCCAATTTATGCATGACATTCTTTAGAGGATAAGTAGTCACTACGCATATCGGATGGCATTAAAAGTAAGGTTTGAACTTTCTTGAAGCACTTACCAATGCCAAAGCCAACTTTTCGAGATGGAGATAACGGGTCTCCACATCCCCTAAAGTCCTACCCCCATAATATATAGGAAATTGCGTACCTGATTCTTCTCGGACCAAAACACCACTTACCGCTACCTCGGATACGGCAAGGTAGAGCAACAATCGCTCGTCCGCTCGGTATGTGCGAGAGTCGTCGGGACAAGTATCTTTTCAATTCTGCTCTTTGGCATTCCGGTGTCCAAACGAAGTCATTCTTCTTCCTTAATAAGGAGAAGAAACAATGACTTTTATCCGAAGATCTCGAAATGAAACGGCTCAGCGCTGTTATCCTTCCGGTGAGCCTCTTCACTCCTTTGACGTTATTCACCACCTCAATATCCTCGATGTCTTTGATCTTGTCTGGGTTAATTTCAATCCCCCGGTTCGACACCTTGAAACCCAAGAACTTGCCAGATCGGACACCGAAGGCACATTTCTCCAGGTTAAGCTTCATGTTATATTTATGGAGTACATCAAAGGTTTCCTGCAAATGTTTTAAATGGTCCTCTGTTTCCAGGGACCTGAACACTATGTCATCAATATAAACTTCCATTATTTTCCCTATCTATTCTTCGAACATCCCATTAACTAGGGGTTGGTAAGTTGCACGGGCATTTTTTAACCCGAAGGGCATGACATTGCAAATGAAGTCCCGTACTGTAAAGGATGTTTTCTTGATCCTCCGGTGCATCCGGATTTGGTGTACCCGAAGTAAGTATCGAGAAAACTTAACATCCCATGCCCGCTCGTCGCATCGATCATTCTATCGATGCGAGGCATCGAAAATGAATCCTTCGGGCATGCTTTGTTAAATCCTTATAATCAACGCACATTCTAAATTTATTACCTTTCTTCGGCACCACCACTACGTTAGCTAGCCAGTCCAGGTATTTTACCTCTCGAATAGAGCCTATTTTAAAAAGCTTTGTTACCTCATCTTTTATGAAGGTGTGTTTTGGCCTGCCATGGGCCTCCTTTTCTGCTTAACCGGGGGAAATCTCCTGTCAAGGCTGAGCTTGTGAGTCGTCACTTCTGGTGGCACACCTGTCATATCTATATGGGACCATGCGAAGCAATCGGCATTAGCTTGAAGAAATTTAATTAACTTGTTCCTGAGCTCCGAGGTTAACCCCGTGCCTAGGTATACCTTTCTATCCAGTAGATATTCGAACAAGATGACTTGCTTGCCTCCTCCACGGTAGATTTGGTTGCATCCGAGTCATCCGGTAAGACGAACGATCTAGGTATGCTGAAATCATCCTCTTCATCCCCCGGGTCCGACCCCTTCTGCTCCGCTGTCGAACCCGTACCCTTTATTTGCTATTGGTTGTCCTTGCCTCCAACTGATTCATCATCTTTTAGATCCAGTTTTTCGAGAAAGAGTGGCGTTTCCTTGATCGCGAACATCTCTTTTGCAGCGAGCTGTTCACATTGGATGATTTTTATCCCCTCCGGGGTCGGGAATTTCAGTAGCTGATGTAGTGTCGATGGCACCACCCTCATGCTATGAATCCACGGTCTACCAAGGAAAGCATTATACTTCATATCTCCTTCGATGACATAGAACACCGTCTGCTGAATGGTGCCGTCAATGTTGACCGGTAAAGAAATCTCCCTCTTCGTGGTTTCACTTGCCATATTGAACCCACTAAGTACTCAAAGCACGGCAGACAATCTGGTCGAGTAGCCTTAGCTGTTCAACCATTCTCCATCGGATGATGTTGGCCGAGCTACCTGGGTCAATCAAAATACGTTTAACTTATGATTTAAAAATAAGAATAGAAATTACCAGTGCATCATTGTGTGGTTGAATGATTCCCTCTACATCCTCATTGCTGAAGGAGATGGAACTCTCGGGTACGTAATCCCGGCTGCGCTTCTCACGCACAACGGAAACCTTTGTTCATTTCATCACCGGCCCTCGAGGAGCATTTGTTCCCCCGATTATCATATTGATTATATGTTGAGGTTCGACCAGTTCAGCCCGTTTGTGAGATTCCCTTTCCTTGTAGTGGCTTTTGGCTCGTTCACTCAGGAATTCTCGGCGTGGCCATTCATTAATAAGCGAGCCACCTCCTCTCTTAGTTGGCGATAGTCCTCAGTTCTATGCCCATGGGTTCCATGATACTCACACACCACTCTCGAGTCTCGCTGACTCGGATCTGATCTCAGTAGTCTCAGCCATCTTGCTTCTGCGATACGGCCAATAGCTGAGACGAGTTTCGAGATATTGATGTTGAAGTTGTACTCCGATATCCTTGGCAAGTCTTTGTTGCTAGCCGAACTCTCGGCATCACTTCTAAATGATAGACCTCGACTGTTCGACGGGCGCTCAGCCCATTTATCACCCCGACCAGAGAATTGACTGGGGCCAACCCTTGATTTCTCCGACCTGAAACCCGATTTTTCTGAATGAGAGTATAGCCAGTATCTTTCCCTCAATGATCGTATCGTTGGCTCGTGAGCTTTTCTCGACCTTTCAGAGCACCTGCTCATATTTATGGGTCCCGGGGGGAGCTCAAGTTGGCCATCCTCTACCCGAATCTTTGATTCGTACCTGTTATGAACATCTGCCTAGGTTACAGCCTCATATTCCAATAAGTTTTCTTTCAGTTTGAATAAGGCCGTCGAGCTCCGAGGGTTAAGCCCCTTGGTAAAAGCCTGTTCAGCCCATTCCTCTGGAACTAGAGGGAGCTTCATCCGTTCCCTTTGGAAACGGTTCACGAACTCTCGTAGTAATTCATCATCCCTTTGGGCTATGCGAAAGATGTCTGCCTTCCGGGACTGTACCTTTTTATCCTCGGCATGGGCCTTTGTGAATGCATATGCGAGCATTTCGAAGGAAGTGATTGAATGCTCGGGCTGATGGTCATACCAGGTCAGCGCCCCCTTCAATATCGTTTCACCAAATTTTTTTAGCAAAACGGACTCAATTTCATCCTCTTCGACATCGTTGCCTTTTATGGCATATGTGTACGAAGTCACATGCTCTTGTGGGTCCGTTGTTCCGTCGTATTTCTAGATATCTGGCATCTTGAACCTTTTCAGGATCAACTTCGGAGCGGCACTTGGCGGGAAAGGCCTTTGGATGTACCTCTTCGAATCCGGCCCTTTTAGAATCGAAGGAGCCCCCAGGATCTGATCCACTCGAGAGTTATATGTTTCCACCCTCTTCTCAGTTGAGTCTACCCGCTTTGCCAAGGTTTCGAGCATTCTCAGAACTTCGGTGGATGAACCGGCTCCCGATCCATTACTCTCGACTATCCGTGTTTCATCCCTTCTCGGTTCGGCGACGCCTTTTGACCTTTCCGAGGTTGCTTTATCATTTTGACTTTGCAGCTGAGTTATTGCGATTCCCTATTCGGCGATGGCGGTTCCCTGTTCCTGCAACATTTCAAAAATTAAATGTAAGTCAATCTCATCTGGGGTATTCGGTGCTTTCCGGCCTTGTGCTCGGGATAAAGTAACTAAATTATGAGTATTTAAGGGATCAGTGGCCGGTTGGGTGGCATTCTCCTGGTTCACGGTGTTCTGCCGGTTGAGGCCTTCCCTCGAATCAACAGAGTTTGGATCAATTACATCAGCTGGTAGGTTCCGTAACCCACTGTTCTCATTTTCGGCAACAATCTCGTTGTTGTTAACATGACCAGACTGTCCGCTACTCGCTACTTGTCCGTTTATTGATAGAAATTAGGAGAAGATTCTGTAATCAAACGGGTATAAGGTAGAAGCCAAGATTAAAAAACCACTATTATCCTGGCCCCACGGTAGGCGCCAAACTGTTTACCCCGAATTTAGGTAACAATTGAATTTATAAGTGAGGTATAAGATTTAGGCAACAATTGAATTTATAAGTGAGGTATAGGATATGTGAATAAACTTTAATCTATTTTGGGTTGATGTGGAATATGTATGGATTCATATCATAGAATATGTATATGTGAGTATATGTGTTAATGCCTTGAATAAATATGTTGATATCGATGATTAAGCTAATTGTATTGAATGAATAAGCAAAGCCAAAAACACCACTGATTCGGACTAAAAGAGAGAGAGAGAGAGAGAGCTTCAATATATATTTTCTATTACAATGTTCTAGACCTCAAAAAACCAACCCCTAAAAGTAGGGAAGTGTCCTCTATTTATAACTTTGCCTCATGGGCCTTACATATAATACAAAGCCTTTTTGTCACGACCTAACCCCATGGGCCATGACTAGTGCCCGAACTGGACACTCGTATATGAACATGTTAGCTATAGTCAAACTGAAACTAAGGACGGAATGGAAACTTGTAAAAGTAACTAAAGATTCACAATGCCATATATCACCATAAACCTGTCTCCTGAGGATCACAGCTGATCAAAGCATAACACAATACGCAAGCCGACAAGGCTGCCACTATATACGGGAATGTCCAACACAAACCATATTGACACAAACACCAAAACCTATATACAACCACACACATGTCTACGTACCTCTAAGAGTATCATAGTAAAATATGACGAGACAGGCCCCGCCATACCCCCGGATATGCATAAGTCTACATCAAAGATCCGTACCAAAATAATCTAGGCTCTAACAATGGAGCTCTCCCAAATTTAAGTGTAAGTCCTAGGGCCGGGGATCACCAAACCGAGTGTCCGTACTGCGCGGGCATGAAACGCGGCCCCCCCCGAAGAAGCGGGGTCAGTACGAGATATGTACTGAGTATATAAAGCATAAAATACAATAAAGATGATCATGACTGAACAAAAGATTACAGGAGACAAGTATGACAATCAAAGATACCAATGCACTTGTGCCTTATGAAATGAAAATAATACATATCAATATCATATACCATACCCGGCCCATTATGGGACTCGGTGAATAAAGTCGTATACATATATACCACACCCGGCCCATCATTGGACTCGGTGCCATCATCACATCATATATATATATATATATATATACCGTACCCGGCCCTCTAGTGAGGGACTCGGTGAACAATGCAGTGAAACTGTGCACGAAAACATACCTGGCCCGGGATTCGGTGAAAGATATATTAACGGCATCCACGAGCAGAGTAGTGAGCAACCATATGCAAACTAAATCATCATTTGAGACTCAATAGAATAATTAGAATGAACTAACACTTGAGAATCAAAGACAACAGTCATGTCAAGTACCCCTCGAATGTCATTATGGATTATATCAAAATAGGACTTCTGGAATCATAGACACGTATCAAGACATAATGAAATAGCTTCTGGAAATCAAGAACATTAGCCATCCTAGTGTCTCTAAGAATAGGAGCTTCTTTGGAGTTTATACATTCGTCGTCTGTTTGTCCCACATAGATCATGCCAAAAGGAAAGAAAGGGTAGCTTTACATACCTTATGTCGTCCAAGGAAATTAACTTAATCACGAACTTTCCACAATTAGTATGCCAAACCTATAACCATAGGAATACGTACACAACTTTAGAGGGCTTTCGTATATCGTGTACATCAATGATAATTTGGTTCGAAAATGAAACAGATAAAGATTTCCCTAATTATTTAACAACCACCACCCAATCAACAAAACCAACAACAACGACCACAACCCAATAACCTCTCTTAATCCTTTTTCAACCCAAATCATCAACGTCTATGATTATACACCAAACAGACCAACATACGCTTCGTATACGATACCTTATACACTTCTTTCTTCCAAATTTATGAGTCATATCAACAACAACATCAACTACCATCCATGTACAAGAAAACTACTTTAATATCATTTTAATAACAAGCTCAAAACAGTCCACTGAAACTATAACATCGAAAATACAATTTTCGACCTTTACTTCGCAAGATCGAAAATACATGGCGAGGAGTATGATATCACCATGAACAACAAGAACAACAACACATATACATACTTATAACTATATTTGCATCCCTTCAACACAACAAGAACAGCCCACAACCTCATGAACATCTAATCCAATTCATATCCCAACAATTCCATATAAACAACTACAACTTTACATATCAAGATTCCTTCACTTTTAACACATAATCCATGACAAAAATAACGACAACGCTAATCAAACTTAATCCACCATTATTAAATTAAGACAACTCCAAGTCAGCCCAATTTACAATACCAACGAAATCATGCAATTTTCTTACTTCCAATTTCGTCTGATACAAATTAATCTCTTCATTACAACATCATCTACTCCAATTACACCATAAGAAGAAGAAATCTTACCTCAAATAAGTTAGGGCAGATCCTACAATCACTTGCACCAATTGTACCACCTCTTCTTCTTCCATTTAAATTCTGATTGCTGCCTCCTTTGGGATGTTTAGAACACTTTTATGGAGTTATAATTCCCTTTCTTTTCAAAATTTAAGGCTGGTCGTGAGCTTCAAGAGCAGCCATGGCTGTTGGTGATTTTTCCTTTCAAGAATTTGTGAAGATGAAGTGTGATTAATGAGTCATCACCATAATATATATAGGCAGCCAGCCTTGTCGACATGTGTCCCACTATGGCATGCCATCATCCATTCTCCAATCAAATCTGTCCATGTTTTTTTTTGTGGGGACCACTTAGTGGTCTAATTAGCTTAATTAATCCTTAATCCCCACTTAATAATCTAATCATGGTTAATTAATCCCTAATCTTCACTAATGTTTCTACACTAATTGTAATCAATTTGCAAACCGTGCACTATTAAAATCGGGATTAAAAAGTCCTTGTCTCATATCTCAAAAATAATCTTGTCCTTGAACTTATGTCGATTAGCTTACGAATAATCCAACGCACAAAAATACGGGATATAACATCCTTCCCCCCTTTAGAACATTCGTCCTCGAATGTTAAACTAGTTCCATAGGGTCTTATAAAAAGTTCGGCAAAGTCTCCTTTATCGCTATCCCTACCAACTCGCATTTAGCAACCTACAGCATGCCTCATGGCCACAATAACATATATTCTCATCTACCAATCAATATAGTTAAGTAAGGGATCGTATCATTACCCGCAGCATAGGGAACAAGTAAGGATACTTATTCTTCATCTCGTCTTCGGCTTCCCAGGTCACTTCTTCCCTATTATTATTCTGCCACAATACTTTGACGGAAGCCACATCCATAGTACGTAACCTTCTAACTTGACGATCAAGTATAGCTATAAGGCTCTCCTCATAAGACAACTCCTCTGTTACCTGGACACCGTCTACAGGGAATACTCTAAAAGGGTCACCAATACATTTACGAAGCATTGATACATGAAAGACTGGATGTACTGCTTCCAAATCAGATGGTAGGTCCAACTCATAGGCAACCTTTCCTACCCTACGAATAATTTGATAAGGCCCAATGTATCTCGAGCTAAGCTTCCCTTTCTTGCCGAATCTCATCACACCCTTCATGGGTGACACCTTCAGGAACACCCAATCACTAACCTGAAACTCTAAGTGTTGACGTCGATTATCTGCATATGACTTCTGTCGACTCTGGGCTGCCAACAATCTCTCCTTAATAAGCTTCACCTTATTAACAGCTTGCTGAATCATGTCTGGGCCTATCAATTTAGTCTCACCAATATCGAACCAACTGATAGGTGACCTGCATTTCCTCCCACATAAGGCCTCGTACTTTACCATCTGGATACTATAATGGTAGCTATTATTATAAGTAAACTCGATAAGTGGAAAATGATCGTCCCAGCTACCTCTGAAGTCAATAATACAGGCTCACAACATATCTTCTAGCGTCTGAATAGTACGCTCAGCCTGTCCGTCAGTCTGAGGGTGAAATGTTGTGCCTCGTTTTGCTTAACTTAATACCATTCTCCACTTGACACAGTTAATATTGAATTTCCAAAGAAGGTGGTCATAATTTAGCTACTTCCGTAATTGACTGCAACTTACTATATCCATCTATACTTGAAACTTAAGTCGAGTTTTTCTTGTTTTGGAGTCATTTTTCCAGTAATACTGTAGAATAGGAGCTATCTTTCCCTTGGGTAGGTTTACTATCGCATATTGGTTCCTCTTATCCTCTCTTCTAATTCTTATAGGTCTACTTCCACACTTTATTTAGGTCGCATAGTCCACAGCGTACCTCCTTCTTAGAGTTATCATTTTAATAAGTAAGTCACTTTCCTGATATGATCCTCCTTGATGCTCGGACTCATCGATCCTTTTTCTTTCTCAATGGTTTGTGGATCTCTCCCACTTTCTTTCTTCCATAGGGCCATGAAAATGGTATTGATTCACATATGTAGAGTCTGGATAAATTCAATCTGAGATGTCCTGTCGTAGGTGTCCCTCGTTGACTCATTCAAGGCTTCATAATTTTTGAGAATTTCATAACCCTCTGGTAAATTGCTGGAAATTTGCTATAACCACAATGATACAAAAATGAAAGTCCCAAGGCGTAATATCCTTCTGGTAAAACCCCCTTTATTCGATGATCCTATCGAATGCATAAGTAATCTAACACATTCCAAGGCTATCGTAGGAAACATATAACATATACTTATATCATATTCAGAGTAATTGTCCTATTTGTTCTTAATATCAATTCCAATTCAACATTTCGACTCAACTTACCATATATTCTTCCCCAACTGACCCGGAGTGTCACAAACACACTCTTTTTGCTTACCTCTTACTCCTCTTTTTAAGTACCTAATCAGTTTCATTCTCGACATGTAAATACTTGCAGGTTACATAACCGTTCTTGTGTGATTTATGAATGAACATCTAATCTTATTCATAAACTTCCCTTTCTTTTGGTTCGTTCTACTTTACGTATATCATACATACTAAAACTCTTTTTTTTTCTGCTGTAACTTATCTCGTCATACTCTTTTCTTTCCTTTATTTGTCCCTTGATTATCACATCTTATTTTCTACAATAGAAAGCTTTATGTCCCTTCCTATTCGTCACTTATAAATCGATATATCATTATCAAACGACTCTACTGTCAATTCCTTTGCCTCTATTCCAATATAGCATCGCTATCCTTTACAATGATTTTCAGTACAGTCTCAGATACCTGCTCGATTCTTGTCCACTTATTTACTAGCTATTAAACTCACTTCTGCATAACTCTCACTTTTTTTTTCTTAAAGTCTATACCTATCACATCTCAGGATTCATCGTTTCAATCCCTACACTTGTATTTCCCTTACTCGCTTCTCTTGTAGGTCTTACTTATCTCCGTTACCTCACTTCCAATCTCGAACTCATATATCTCTTTGTCAATTCCCTTATTATACTGCATCATATTCATATGTGAAGTCTTAATGTGCTCATCTTGCAATTTTGCAACCAAGTAATACAACCAACATAGCAATCCAAACAAGGTTGTATTTTACTTAGCTCAACCATTAGTTATGAGTCAATGTCTACATCCGCTCACATTAACAACTTCTGTTCCATAGGGATGCTTGAAATAGTAGTATGTATAGCTATCCGTATTATCCATGTAATGTCACTTATCCCATTCTTCAATACTCAGAATTCACTTATAGCGTCATCTTTCCCTTTTCTTCCCATCTCAACTTATTCCTCTCTTTCCCGTAATCGACTTATAGTGACCGTAACTGCATTTTCCTTAAACCTGCCATCTTTATTTTGAAGGATCTAAGTCTCATGCACAACTAATACCTCTTATGCCTCATACTTTTCTACTCTTATGTTGCACTCAACATTGATTTCAAAACCAAATCATAATCATGTCGTATTTGTCGTTGGTGATAGCCTTGCTTTATTGCTTTATCGTCGTACGGTAAACTCATAACTGATGGCCACATTTTTCTTTCCAACTTATTCCTTTATATACTTTACTTGTTCTATCTTGGTATAGGATATTCATAGGAGATGCATCTTCCTTTTTTTCATAATACAACTACTTCTTAAGTGCACGTACTTCGCATATTTCCTGTTCTTCCTATACCCATACTTATTCCTTTTTATTCTTTCCTCCTCAATTTATCTTATTACCTCCTGTTATAATCAATCCTTCATTCCTCACACAAGGAACCCTATTCTTAACTCAATAGTGCCTTGTCCTTTAGAATATATTACTTCTATACAATCCATTCTTCACTTCCAAAACTTATTTTGTTCATCCAGATCATCCCCTCTCATTCGTATTATGCTGATCTGTTATATCCCGCACTTTCGTACGTCGGGACATTCCGGATTAGTTGCGGAAAGTTAAGGACAAGAAGATTCCGGGATATAAAGTAAAGGTTTTAGCCACGATTTATTTCAAGTACGAATTGTTATGATTTCATTGGCATGAGATATTATGGAATTTGGTATTAAAATTGGATTAAGGAAGGTTAGACACCTTATGAAAATTTGGGGCCAAAGTGAACTTGTTGGAAGTTGAAATTTGATGGAAAAACTTAGGCCATGTGGCTGGCCACATAAGATGTGGGCCATGGCCACATGGAGATTTAATATATGTAGCCTTGGATGATTAATTTGACTCATTTTTCATCATTCTTCACCTTAGAGCTTTCAAGAAACTTGGAGAAAATAACCAAGCTTCCATTCGGCCAAGCTCCTAGCCGAGAGAGTCCAAGAGAGAGTGATCAAAAAGAATAGCTTTCTCTAGCAAATCTACTCCTTAGAAGATGCCTAGCAACATGGTGGGGTTGTTGAAGTGGTAGGAACAAGAATTAGTTCAAGCAAGCCTTAGCCAACTTGAAAAATCAAGAGAGAGAGGTATGGTTTAATCTTATTTTTCATATGCTATAGATGATTTGTATGTGTTATGGAGTATGGAAATGAATGAGAGTCATGGAATATGGAAGTTGAAGATGTGGCCGTGTGGGTATACTTGGCCGTGTGTATGTGTGGTGTTGTGTAAGGGTGGTGAGCTAATGAATTTAACATGTTTGTGTGTTGTTGTGTAATGTGTAGGAAATGAATGAAAATTTATTTGGTTATGTATGTTGGTGTTTGGCCGTGATTAGGGCTGATTTGTATGCTAGAAGTGAGCTAATGTTATCTAGTAATTTGGTTGCTATTGCTATGAATTTTTGTGGTGTAAAATGAAGTTAATGATCCAAGTTGAAGATTGAGATCGTGCGGGCTGATTTGAGGCTTAATATGATGTAATGTGGTTTCTTGAACTTTTAAGAATAATGTTGTTAAAACATGGTTTGTTGGTGTAATTTGTGAATTGTGAAGGAAGAAAATATGTTGTCGATAGTCTTAATGTAGTTGATGGATTTCGGGTAAGTTGACTTATTGTTTGAGTTGTTTAAACCTTATATGGGTTCCTTGGGATGTTCCTAAGACGTATTTGAATGGCCTCGGATTATTATTTGCATACGTAAGCGTTGATGATAGTTTGAATATATGAAGTTGAATCGAACATAATTGAAATGCGTTGGAATATTCGAAGAAGAGTTATTGACACTACAATGTATTTTGGAATGGATTATTGATGTTCTTGGTGTGGTTGTTGGGTTGTTGTTAGTTGTTTGAGCCGAGTTAATCTCGGGGGTGTCGTATTTATAGGGGAAGTGCTGCCGAAATTTCGGTAGCCAAATAGAAACCAAAGATTGGAAATGTCAACTCGCATGAATAGTAACTGGTAAAAGTGACCATTTGCAGATTTTTGACGAAACGGGACCGGAGTTTTGGAGAGCGAAAAAGGCGCAAAAAGGTATGTAAAGCTCCGTTTTCCTTCTCTTGGCACGTCCTAGGTATACTAGGCTTGAATTCGTACTTCGGGGACAACTCTACTCTTTGTAATCCACGTTTGAAATTGTCCCACTTTCTTTCAGTAGAATTGAATTAGTTAAGTTGTAAGTAGTTAAGAAAGTGCTTAAACGCCTACAACTTTTGTAAGTAAGATCCGATTACTTCAAGAACTTTCATAAGCAACTCCATAAAGCCTATTGTACATAATTTATGTCCACCCCCTCGGTTGACCCGAGGTGGGCCCACTATTTCCGATTCTATCCTCTTGCAATTACGACTTATCTTCGAGCGGTTTTAAAGGAAACGTTTTAACTACTCCTCTATTTATTACTTAAAAATCGTTTAAAATATTCCGTTAAGTCCTATGATATGTTCTGATATGTATCACGCATCCGAACGTTCCGTTCCGACTTAACTCTCCGTGATGTCCGAAAGGTACGTGCTATGACTCCGTCCGTTTTCATTGACTTGATTTGTTATTTGATCTGCCTCATCGAGTCTTCGAAAATATACATGTCATTTTTATTGCATTAGTTTCTCACTACTCCACTCGTGGATGCCTCAATATTTCCCACCGAGCCCGGCCAGGATATGTTCTCAAGCGTATTTCCGCATTGTTCGCCGCGCCCCCGTGTGAGGGCGGTATATACGTACATGGGTTGTGGTGTATGATGTGCCATGTACGCTTATGCTGATATCTGTTGATTATGTTCTGATGTGGCCACTTGGTATGTTATGATTTGTTTCGAAGATATTCCACGCTTTCGAAGTATGATGTGTTTTGGCGCGGGACGTGGCGGGAGCGCCTCATCGTCGTTCACCGAGCCCCATAGCGGGCGGCTTTGCATATGTTTTACGCATGCATTACTTATGATTTCGATACGCATTTTTGATTACCTATGCACCTCGTTTGTTTTCTCGCACATTCTTTCGATTTTAGTTTTACTTATTTACTCTCGCTTTACATATTCGCACATTTTCCCGTCGACCCCCTTTCTTCGGGGGGCTGCGTTTCGTGCCACGCGGTACGGACGTACGAGTTGTTGATTATTTGTAGGTTATCCGCTCGGCTGGCTTGAAGCGCTCCTTTGTCCGAGCCCATATTTTGGTATAGACCTTTCGTTACATTTGTACATATTTATTCGGGTACGACGGGGCCCCGTCCCGTCATATGATTACGTTTTGTTACTCGCGAGGTCTCAGTAGACATGCGGTGTGGGTTCTGTATATGTTCGTGAGTTTTGCGTACGATTATAGCTTATCTATGTGTTGTAACGGCCTTATCGGCCTTCGTGCGCTATATCTGCTTGACCTGATTACATTATTATTTCCGTTTATTTTTTTATATTTTGCTAATCTAGGTTAAGGTGCGTACGGGTGCCCAGCTAGGGTACGAGTCGCGGCCTACGGAGTTGATCCTTTTCCTAACAATCGTTTTATTTCGTTATTCATCTTTCCGTAGTCTTGGTTTTTTACATCCAGCCAAAGATATCACTCGTGATCTCGATTATACAAATCACAAGCTTACTACTATTCCATATCACTTTTCTCTGATTTCTCTTTCAAGTCGACTTCTTTTTTCCTTTTGCTTGCTATCATTTCTGTCATTGCGAAACCTCTATGCTGGATCTTCCCCCAACAAGATCTTATAAGCTTTCTTATCTACTGCCCCATGGGTCGCTTATTGGTTTCACACTTGCATTCACTTTTTATTCATGTAGAACATGTCACATCTTTAGTCATTTCCTCGCTACACTTCACTTACTTTGTATTACAGTTCTTGCTACGTTCTCATTATACCCTGATCATAATCAACTCTATAGAGTGCCACTTCTTGATCTCATTCGTTATAACCTTCGTATTTCGTACCCCTGTCTCAGTCATGCTGTTACTTTATTTTGCTAATAAACTTGTCATATTTTACTCGTGCTTATCCATCTAATCAGTATTTCAGTATCACACTCTATTGGAATTTCCCTTTCTCTTTTATGTCATGTTTTAGTACTACCAGACTCCCTAATTTACTCTAGCATTTCTCTTTACCATATCAATGTCGAACTGACAATCGCTGTTATTATCAATTCAACAACATTTAACTCATCTCTTGTAGTTGTGAACGATACTCCTAACTTAATCCCGTCCTGCCATTACTTTTTACATAACATCTTTTCCCGTTAGGACATATTACAAGCTTGTATCTTATCTCCTATGAATTCTAGAAAAATTTCGGCAAAGTTTCCTCTATATTTCTTTACTATCCAAAACCTGCACGCAGCAAATACCAGCAACGCCTCACAGGGCTAATGTTTATATGACATATCTCAGCTACACAGGGCTCCCAATTTCAAGTAAAAGTATAAAGATGTCGAAACTTACCTCATATATCACACCTCGAGATGCACAGTCATCCTTTAGCGATCCGTCCCGTTATACCTTCCTATCTACTTTCCCTTTCATTCTTGACTTAACATTTCAATCGTACTTCAATATTCTTACCTTACCCGACATGCATCTTTCGTACCGTTGCTTACCTGTGTACTTTGTAATTTCCAATATCATCAGTCACTTTCTTCTGTTGATGCCGTTCTTCTGCTGAAATCAAGGGTTAGTATAAGGAATCTCATTTCCTATGGCTTGGCTCTATCGCACGATCTTAGACATGAAAGAAAGATAACATCCTAAATGTCCTGTAGCTTCTTGTTTATAGATGTGGTGCACAACACACCGATAAACAAGACTCTACTAGACACGGTCTGAGACACTCCAGGATGAATCGCTACGATACCACTTTTGTCACGACCCAACCCCATGGGCCATGACTAGTGCCTGAACTGGACACTCGTATACGAACCTGTTAGCTATAGTTAAACTGAAACTAAGGACGGAATGGAAACATGTAAAAGCAACTAAAGATTCACAATGCTATATATCATCATAAACCTGTCTCCTGAGGATCACAGCTGATCAAAGCATAACACAATACGCAAGCCGACAAGGCTGCTACTATATACGGGAATGTCCAACACAAACCATATTGACACAGCTGACCAAAACCTATATACAACCCACACATGTCTACAGACCTCTAAGAGTATCATAGTAAAATATGACGGGACAGGGCCCGCGTGCCCTGGATATGCATAAGTCTACATCAAAGATGCGTGCCAAAATAATCTGGCTCTCCGGAACAATGGAGTTCTCCTTGGTGAAGAGCGAAGTCCTAGGTGGGGGATCCCAAGGCGAGTGTACGGTGCCGGCGAGGCATGAAACGTAGCCCCCCCCCCCCCGAAGAAAGGGGATCAGTACGAGATATGTACTGAGTATATAAAGCATGAAATACAATAAAGATGATCATGACTGAACAAAAGATTACAGGAGACAAGTATGACAATCAAAGATACCAAGGCACTTGTGCCTTATGAAATGAAAATCATGCATATCAATACCATATACCATACCCGGCCCATTATGGGACTCGGTGAATAAAGTCGTATACATGTATACCATACCCGGCCCATCATGGGACTCGGTGCAATCATCACATCATCATATATATATATATACCGTACCAGGCCCTCTAGTGAGGGACTCGGTGAACAATGCAGTGAAACTGTGCACGAAAAAATACCCGGCCCGGGACTCGGTGAAAGATATATTAACGGCATCCACGAGCAGAGTAGTGAGCAACCATATGCAAACTAAATGATCATCTGAGACTCAATAGAATAACTAGAATGAACTAACACTTGAGAATCAAAGACAAGAGTCATGTCAAATACCCCTCGAATGTCATTATGGATTATATCAAAATAGGACTTCTGGAATAATAGACACGTATCAAGACATAATGAAATAACTTCTAGAAATCAAGAACATTAGCCATCCTAGTGTCTCTAAGAATGGGAACTTCTTTGGAGTTTATACATTCGTCGTCTGTTTATCTCACATAGATCATGCCAAAAAGAAAGAAAGGGTAGCTTTACATACCTTACGTCGTCCAAGGAACTTAACTTAATCACGAACTTTCCACAATTAGTATGCCAAACCTATAACCATAGGAATACGTACACAACTTTAGAGGGCTTTCGTATATCGTGTACATCAATGATAATTTGGTTCGAAAATGAAACGGACAGCATTTCCCCTAATTATTTAACAACCACCACCCAATCAACAAAACCAACAATAATGACCACAACCCAATAACCTCTCTTAATCCTTTTTCAACCCAAATCATCAACGTCTAAGATTATACACCAAACAGACCAACATACGCTTCGTATACGATACCTTATACACTTCTTTCTTCCAAATTTATGAGCCATATCAACAACAACATGACAAAAACATCAACTACCATCCATGTACAAGAAAACTACTTCAATATCATTTTAATAACAAGCTCAAAATAGTCCACCGAAACTACAACATCGAAAATACAATTTTCGACCTTTACTTCGCAGGATCACAAATACATGGAGAGGAGTATGATATCACCATGAACAACAAGAACAACAACACATATACATACTTATAACTATATTTCCATCCCTTCAACACAACAAGAACAGCCCACAACCTCATAAACATCTAATCCAATTCATATCCCAACAATTCCATATAAACAACTACAACTTTACATATCAAGATTCCTTCACTTTTAACACATAATCCATGACAAAAATAATGACAACACTAATCAAACTTAATCCACCATTATTAAATTAAGACAACTCCAAGTCAGCCCAATTTACAATACCAACGAAATCATGCAATTTTCTTACTTCCAATTTCATCTAATACAAATTAATCTCTTCATTACAACACCATCTACTCCAATTACACCATAATAAGAAGAAATCTTACCTCAAATAAGTTAGGGCAGATCCTACAATCACTTGCAGCAATTGCACCACCTATTCTTCTTCAATTTAAATTCTAATTGCTGGCTCATTTGGGATGTTTAGAACACTTTTATGGAGTTATAATTCCCTTTCTTTTCAAAATTTAAGGCTGGTCGTGAGCTTGAGCGACCATGGCGTTGGTGATTTTTCCTTTCAAGAATTTGTGAAGATGAAGTGTGATTAATGAGTCATCACCATAATATATATAGGCAGCCAACCTTGTTGACATGTGTCCCACTATGGCATGCCATCATCCATGCTCCAATCAAATTTGTCCATTTTTTTTTGTGGGGCCCACTTAGTGGTCTAATTAGCTTAATTAATCCTTAATCCCCACTTAATAATCTAATCATGGTTAATTAATCCCTAATCTTCACTAATGTTTCTACACTAATTGTAATCAATTTGCAAATCGTGCAATATTAAAATCGGGATTAAAAAGTCCTTGTCTCATATCTCAAAAATAATCTTGTCCTTGAACTTATGTCGATTAGCTTACGAATAATCCAACACACAAAAATACGGGATATAACACTTTTAGAATAAAGAAATCCTAAAAGGATAAGGTAGGACCTTGCGGTCTTACACCCGTACGGTTGTCAGTACAAAATGACAGAACGGTCTTGACGCGTGGCAGCTCTGCAACTGGTTAACCGGACCAACATCCACGTTCAGTTCGAATCATGAAGAAACCGAACTAATGGCCACGAGAAATTGACTTGGAGAAACCGGACTAACGGCGACGCTGAGTTTGGTCCGGAGACACTGGACCAACAGATTTACTTCTCTTTTCTCGAATCAGCCACATCTGGTGCAATTCCCCCGATCTGAAGAAATGATCGATCATACTCGTGCTCATTTGGTCCTACCATCGGCCCCCGGGCTCACCGGTCTTGTATATATCCGATTTTTACCGTATACAGGACCCATATTTATTTAAACAATTTAAAAAATTCAGCTATTAAAACAACTTGGACAAGTATTTAATAATAATAAACTGTTTTAACCTATCTTAAGGATATATTCTCCAATATAACCGATTCATATAAAATATTGAGTACCTTCAAATTCTTTTCGATTAACGGCGGAAAGCAAACGCACAATCTACAGATTTCCAAAGTCAGCAAAGCTAGTTTTCAGGTCCACGAACCCCAAAACGACAAACAAGAAACCCGAACTCCAACTTAACTTTCAAACCAAAGTTTTTTGAATCTGGTATATTTTCTCTCAGTATTTTTGCTCTCTGTTTTCTTTTTGTGCTCTCTGTTTTTGTTGTACTTTTTTTTTCAACGTTTTCTGTTTTTGTTGTACTTTTTTTTTCCTGTGTTTTCTCTTTCTCCCCTTTCGTGTGTTATGTATTGTGTGTTATATATAGGTGTATCTTTGGTGAAGAACAAGGGAAGTGAGGGAGTGGCAGTCTTAGGGATAATTTTTGTTGAGAGTTTTTTAGGAAGAGGAGTTTAAAGGATTGACTATGGATGAAAGTTTAGATGGAAAAGGGGACATGCAGTTACGGGGATTTGGTTTTGGTTGAGGATTTTAAGAGATTTGGGGTGTTGTTTGTTTGGGTGAAGAATACGTACATGGGGGTTTCACTTTTAGGTTTTTTTGTCTTTTTCCTTTTTGGGCTATTTAGTTCTTTGTGTTTAAATGATGAATATGAGATATGATTAAAAAAATACTAATTAACTATTTTTAGATTATTAACAATATAGAAAATTTAAATAGCTAGTCCAAAATAAAATGTAATTAACAAGAATACTAAAATCACTAGCTTATTTATTAAAAACCTAAATAAAAGAAAACATATTTTTAGAAAAGAAAATTCTTTTGAAAAAAAAAAAGGAAAACAAGACATCCTAAAATGTGACTCTATTTTTGTAGGTTTTTTTTAATTAAATAAAATTTACTAAAAATGACATAAAAAATTAAAATATTTAACTAAACCTAAAAGAAATATTTAAACGCTTGTAAAAACCTATGTTCGGTAAAAAAATTAGGTGTTCACAGAATGTCCCTCTTTGCTTGGAAACATGAAGAGTTTTCAGGCAAAGAAGTGAACATTATGACTGATTTTTGACCTGACCATTATTTGAAAGACAAAAAGAAATAAAAGAAAAGGATGTGACCTAGTCCTGATTTTGGGTAGCCTACATATCCCAGGTTATAAGGGAATCAAGTCACGTGTAGGTCAAGTGGGTAGAAGGATGGAATGATGAGTTGGAGGATCAAGTGAGGTCCCTTCGAGGTTCCGGTTCGTGGATCTTGTTATTACATAAAAAAAATGAAAAATACAACAAAAGAGGAAAGGAAATACAAGATCCTATCTACTCTACTTGTCTTGAACCTTCTTTTAGACCTTCAATTGGATCTCCAGTTATCACCTCACCTTCTTTCAATTGGTACCTTGATCTCGAAATATGATCTTGAAGTTAGAATTTGATACTTCAACTTGCAACTTGGAATGATTTGTTGATGCTCTTCCGAATAACAGTTCGTAGAATATTCTTGGATGCTTGTTTCTTGATTAGAAGCTGAAAAGATGTATCTTGAGACGTTGGGCTACCTTATGTGTCAAAGCTGACTCTAGCTGTCTTCGAGATTGAATATTCTTCTTTTCTCCAACAAAAATGAAACTCTATCCTTGAATATCAATTCTGCGCTTTGCAGGAGAACCTGCAAGCCATCAAAAACAAACCAAAAAGAAAAAAAAATTGCGCCAGTTTGCACTAGAAAAATTTTGTGAGTTATTACTAAAAACTAGAAACTAACTACTCCAATGGAAAAGAAGACAACGATAAAAATGTAAGCAAAGTACAAAAATAAAGTCCTAATTCACACTCAATAAAAGCATATAGATCTTAGGACGTTCAAGAAGTAAACTCACACTTAGAAGGATCCTCAATGCATGCAATTGACATACCATATGCTTGGCCTTCATGTATGTATCCACTAATGTCAGGACACTCAGAATGGGATCAAGTAGTACTTGTTATTGTCTTGTAATGTAGGCTTACAGATGGCTAGGATATATATTTGTGATAAAGTGACTATTCTCTCCTTGAGCATAACACTATACTTCTTTGTTTGTTTTTTTTTTTTTTTTTTTTGCACTTGATCTTTATTTGCTTTGATGCTTTTTTTTTCTCTAACTTTTTTCCTCTCTTTTTGTGCTTTCTTCCATTTTTTCGAGTTTTTTTTTTTTTTTTTTTTTTTGTAGCTTTTTCTTTTATCTTTTGTAATTTTCTTGGACTTTAGCATTTCCACTTTTCCATTTTGTCACCCAACTTAGATTTTGTTAGTGCCTCAGGGAGGTGAGGCAAAAGCGGGGTAGTGCATTTAAGCACTCAAAAGATATAGTTTAAACTTCGATTTATCGAAAGAAAAAGGTTTTAGGCTCAAAAGGTGTAACGACCCGTTTGGTTGTTATTAGACTTTCCTCAGCCCGTGTATAAAAGCCAAGTTGATTTGTTGTATGATTAGTCTTCGAGGGGAAAATTTCGTTAAAATTTTGCCTATAGTCGAGGTAATTTAATCAAAAACGTGTGGGGCACGTGGATGCGTTCACCGCGGCAGTTGAGGAACCGCCACAGCGGGTCCGTCCTAGCAGACAAAAGACTGCTGCAGCAGTTGATGCGAGACAGTTCCACTTAAGTACTTTATTTCGGGATTTAACCCCACAATTCCACAAAACCTTGTTCTAAGTTGTCACCTAGGAGAAACTTTGGTGCCAAAACACTTAGAAGGTTGCGAAAGGTAAACCTTAAACCATTCTTCACGCCATCTTTCTTAAGATGATTCTTCCTTTTTGTCAAATGTTAATTCCCCAAATTTAATGAAGGTGTTCTCTCATCGTTGTTTTCACTCTAGGGAGGTACCTTGATTAATCTAGACCTACGCATATGTTGAGTGGACCCTCGCCATTGTGTTCACAAGTGTGCATATGATTCTCCGTCGTGGTCTCCGGATTTGGAAAAAAAGGATGAAGACTCCGCGGTTGTTCGTGGCACCTGCTCGGCCTCAAGGTAGATTACGATTTATTTGAGTTAGAATTTGATTATTGAGTCATATATATATATATATATATATATATATATATATATATATATGAAAAGGCACATTTAACAGGGTGTGAGGATATGGCCTAGTTAAGGGCTCGATCCGAGGTCAGTTCCAGGCACATTTAACAGGGGTTTTCGATGCTTTTGACCCTTTCCCGAGCTTGTTTAGCTCATATTTGATCTGAAGGGACTGTTGATGCCCTTCCCGAGGTCTTTGGACATGATTTGGGTGATTTTGTAAGAAATTTGGGCTTAAAGCGAAAAAGAGTTGATTCAAAGTTGACTTTAGGGTAAGCGGACCTTTTTCAAAAATCCATCAATTCCGAGAGGTCCGGATGGTCATTTAAAACTTGTGTGTATACTGGGTTCTATTCCCAATGTAATCGGGTGCATTTTTGACTTGCGTTGGGAGGTTAGTTTTGAGGTATCGGGGGTTGACTCGGTCAACGAGACCTCCGTAGGGAATTTTGAGGCCACGAGTGCCTTCGTAGCATGTTTTTATGTATGTCTGCATATATGGTTTGTGGTCTCAGCTGATAGTTAATGTCACACCCTAATTTTCGATAGGGCGTGATGGGCACCCGACCCTTACTTAGGGCCGAGCGAACCCGCTGACTCTCGTTATTCGATAGGGCGTGAAATGAAGAACAATATGCTTTTCATCTTTCTCAACTCAAATAAAATCGTAACATATGAAACTTGTAGCACAATGCGACACAAGAAAGTCTCTAACAACTCCGGATACCATAACAAAAGCACTCGACTCTGGAGCTCGCCAATCGTGGAATGCCTTCTCACTAACGTCCTCCTCATGTAGGCCGCGTGCACACCCAAACGCATTCATCAAACCCGAATCACACACAACCGTCGGCCGACGCGTATACAAATATCAAACGCTATCTCAAACACATCTCAAACTCAAACACATATATATCGAAAGCCGACAAGGCTAACCGTACGATGGCACATCGGCCCAAAACATATAATATACAAACTCATCCGTACCGGGTAGGCACACAACCCACATATACGTCAAATATACGCTATCTCAAACACTCTAAACAAACACATATATATCGAAAGCCGACAAACATCGGCCCAAAAATCATATGACGGGACGGGTAGGCCCCGCCGTACCCCCGAACACACACACACATATGCAACGAACACACAGTATATACCAAGATGTAGATGTCCGGGATAAAAGGAGCACTCCAACACAAACAGATAGGTCTCCTAACCGGCGGATCGCCAACCGGGCGTCGTACCTGCGGGCATGAAACGCGGCCCCGAAGAAAGGGGTCGGCCGCACGAAATATGTACCGAGTATGCAAAGCAGAAATACAATAAATAAACCGAGTCACACACACTCGAAACAAAAGTACCGAAAGTAAGTACCTTTCCAAAATGTCAAATGTTTATTTTTCAAAATACAAAGTATGCATAGGGCACGTAAAATATGGTCGCCCGCCCGTCGTTGGCGCCATAACACAAGATAACACCGAAGATTTCAAATCTCCGTATCCCCGAACGCAACACATCATCACAACACATCATAAGCCATATCAAAGATAACTTCATAAACGGAACCCGGCCCTATGGCGAGGTCTCGGGAACCGTAACACAAAGCATAACTCCGGAATATATATCATAATGCGCACGACAACAAACCGGGCCGGAACCGGCGAAAGATGTACCAACAAACCGCACGAGCAGAGTCGTGAGTAGCTATATGCACAAAATCATTATCATAAGTTCAAAAAGTAAGTAAAACGACCATACTTGGGAATCGGGAAAAATCGTCATACCAAACTCTTCCAAACGTCTTCAGAAATGCACAAAAGAAGGTCGCGGGACCCACGGACGAGTGTCGACCCGAGCCGGGCCCGCCTATGAAAAACATACTCTTCACACGCCATACAACCTCCCGCAATGATATCGAGGCAATCCGAGCCCTTAGTCGAAAGTTACGGCGTTCGTAGTTTAACATCGTTTAAGAATAAAACTCTTTTGAAAACCAAGTTTTTATGCAACTTTAAAAATCAATTTTTCCAAAAACATTAAAGCCAATATTTTTTTCCACATCAACATACGATTACCAAGAAACAAACGCAAACCCTGAACATGCTCGGATTATGAGAGTAGAATTTCCTCGAGGCTCGTGTCATAGCCTATGCACAACTAAGGCATGCCAAAAGAAAGAAGAGTTAAGCTTTACATACCTCGCTTGCACCCAACGCTAATCCAAATCAAACTTATACCTCGAATTCTCCAAGATCTACATGACATCAATAAATACCAACGTCAACCATAAACATTTAGGAGTTCATTCCCGACTAACACATAATCCTACGGAAAATTGGGCAGCACTTCCTTTACAAATGGACCAACCCCGAGAATTCAACTCGGCCAAATTCAACAACACGACAACACCAACAATCATTCCCACAATATTCATAATCAATTCAAACACATTCGAACATTAATAATCCTTTTCCACACATTCCAACAATATTCCAATTATACTTACTACAACTACATACTTACAAACCAACATGTAACCAAACTAACGCATATTCAATTATCAATCCAAAACCATTCAAACAACATTCAAGAACTCTTTAAATAATTCATACAATATTTCCGACAATCCAACAAACACTCCATTCCACCCGAAATGATCCCCAAACCCGAGAACCTCAACTCTAATGCATTTCTTGATTTCAAATCATGATTTACTTCAACAATCCACACTCTAATCATGCCATTTCCATAATCATAAAAATCACACTAAATATACAAAATCTTCCAAAACAGCCCATACACTTACAATACCAATTGAATCATTAAACTCTTATTTCCAACATAAAATCTACATAACAACAACAACCAAAATTCCAAGAAAACTAATTCATTTCTTAACACATACAAAGGGCCATATTCGGCCAACACCCATATATGTACTTCATGATTTTTATTCACTCCAACACTCTACAACAACCAACATGTTACATAGAACTCATGCACCACCTTTAACACAACATACACACATGCACGGCTAAACTACCATACACACGGCTTCAACTTCAAATGCAAAACTCTCATGAATTTCATCCATAACAACATACAACAACACACATAAACCCTTCATAACTCATAAAACAAGATTAGAATTTACCTTTCTTCACAACCCTTCAATTTGTCCAAAGTTGGCCAAGGATGAAAACGAACAATCCAACGCTTGAAACAACAACTCCACGTTACTCACCACCCTCCAATTAGTAGGAAAACTAGGAGAAAATATTTTTGGAGTGAAGATTTTTGGTCTTCATTTTTTTTGTCTCCATGGCCGTGCCTTCAACTCTTTTTTTTTCTCCAACTTTCTTGAAAATTCTAAGGGAGAAGATGATGGAATAAGATGACTTTGTCATCTTTTTAATTTCAAATAATGGCCAACCATGTGGCCATGGCCCACTCAAAGGTGGCCGGCCACATGGCCATATTTCACTCCCTCTCTTTCTTTCAATAATGGCCAACTTCCACAATTTCCACTTTTGGTCCCGAAGTTTCTTTGATGATTCCATACCAATAACGTCATACACACTTAGGTCTTACGACAAAATCGAAGGTCACACGTCCCGACTTCGTACCCCGGAATGGTCTTAATCCTAACTTATCATAGTTAACCCGAATCGTCCCGACGTTCAAAATACGGGATGTAACATCCTTCCCCCCTTTAGAACATTCGTCCTCGAATGTTCAACTAATCTTATAAGGTCATCCAAGGATCTCGGGGAAAGTTCTCGTTATTACCATAACACATAGTCGTACCTACCAATCATACTCTTTATCTCGAATTCGAACTCTTCTATTGCTCCTCGGCTTAGATTTCGTCTTACAACTTTCCTTTCACACATCATGCTGCAATCCTAGCTTCTCATTTGCCTCTTACACCTGGACTTGCAAGATTTCCAAAAACTTCCCAGGGGGGGTCACCCATCCTGAATTTGCTCTCACCCCAGCACGCTTAACCTCGGAACTCTGATGAAATACGATGCTTTACCCCCAGTATAATCGCGTCCACCTCATCACATGACTTTCATCACGTAATCTAGAGTAAATTGAAGTTCTGACATATTTCCAAACGCCCTCATAACACATTTACTATTTTAGCCCTCTCCAACCCTCGGCACTAACTTCTCACCTACGGACATGCCTACTTCTCATTCCAGACACCTAAATTCCCTATGGCAACAGACATACCTTGAACATCGTTATTTGTAAATATCTAATCATCGGCCTTCGGATCCCTACTCGCCGCTATCAAACAACATTCCTACAACAAACACACACATACATCAGATTATTACAATAAGGGCTCATATACCTGAACCCACATTCAGTGCCGCCTCTGGATTCCACCTACCTACCAAAGCGTATATGCGGTTCAAAGGACCGCTAAAACTGGGGACTCGGTGAACAGACTCATCATATCATATACGGTCCATAATGGGACCCGGCGGACAGAACGTGGTCGCCGCTCCATCTGGGCGCCACAGCACATCATACTTCGGAAGATTGCATATCTCCAAACACATCATACCCCATACCAGATCATATATCATATCGCAGCCTCATAAGGCTCCCAACATCGACAACAGTACAAAAATAATAAACATACCTCGTATACCCAACTCAAACTGCACCTGTTACATTTTCTTGTTCACTTTCCCTTTTTAATCTCCAACTTTACATCTCGATCATACTTCAATACCTCACCCCGCATATGTCTTTCATACCTTTACTTACCTGCGTGCTTTGCGACTTCCAACACCACTAGTCACTTTCTCGCTATCAACGCCATTCTTCTCGCCGAAATCAAAGATCAAAGTAAGGAATCTCATTTCCTATGACTTGGCTCTATGGCACGATCTAGGATCGAAAGAAAGATAACACCCTAGATGCCCCGTAGCTTCCTCGCTTATAGATGTGGTGCACAACACACCGATAAACAAGACTCTACGAGACACGGTCGTAGACAATCCGAGGACGAATCGCTCTCGATACCACTTTTGTCACGACCCAACCCCGTAGGCCGTGACTAGTGCCCGAGTTGGGCACCCAAACGCATTCATCAAACCCGAATCACACGGTGGGCTGACGCGTATACAAATATCAAACGCTATCTCAAACACATCTCAAACTCAAACACATATATATCGAAAGCCGACAAGGCTAACTGATGGCACATCGGCCCAAAACATATAATATACAAACTCATCCGTACAGGGTAGGCACACAACCCACATATACGTCTACAGACCTCTAAACAAACCAACAGACTAACGTAATCATATGACGGGACGGGGCCCCGCCGTACCCCCGAACACACACACACATATGCAACGAACGAGTATATACCAAGATGTAGGCTCCGGATAAAAGGAGCACTCCAACACGGCGGGATAGGTCTCCTAAGGCGGCGGATCATCAAACCGGGCGTCCGTACTGCGGGCATGAAACGCACCCCCCGAAGAAAGGGGTCAGTACGAAATATGTACTGAGTATGCAAAGCAGGAAATACAGTAAATAAATCTGAGTCACACACACTCGAAACAAAAGTACCGAAAGTAAGTACCTTTCCAAAATGTCAAATGTTTATTTTTCAAAATACAAAGTATGCATAGGGCACGTAAAATATGGTCGCCCGCCCGTCGTTGGCGCCATAACACAAGATAACACCGAAGATTTCAAATCTCCGTATCCCCGAACGCAACACATCATCACAACACATCATAAGCCATATCACAAACATAACTTCATAAACGGAACCCGGCCCTATGGCGAGGTCTCGGGAACCGTAACACAGCATAACTCCGGAATATATATCATAATGCGCACGACAACAAACCGGCCCGGGAACCGGTGAAAGATGTACCAACAAACCGCACGAGCAGAGTCGTGAGTAGCTATATGCACAAAATCATTATCATAAGTTCAAAAAGTAAGTAAAACGACCATACTTGGGAATCGGGAAAAATCGTCATACCAAACTCTTCCAAACGTCTTCAGAAATGCACAAAAGAAGGTCGCGGGACCCACGGACGAGTGTCGACCCGAGCCGGGCCCGCCTATGGAAAACATACTCTTCACACGCCATACAACCTCCCGCAATGATATCGAGGCAATCCGAGCCCTTAGCCGAAAGTTACGGCAGTTCGTAGTTTCAGCATCGTTTAAGAATAAAACTCTTTTGAAAACCAAGTTTTTATGCAACTTTAAAAATCAATTTTTCCAAAAACATTAAAGCCAATATTTTTTTCCACATCAACATACGATTACCAAGAAACAAACGCAAACCCTGAACATGCTCGGATTATGAGAGTAGAATTTCCTCGAGGCTCGTGTCATAGCCTATGCACAACTAAGGCATGCCAAAAGAAAGAAGAGTTAAGCTTTACATACCTCGCTTGCACCCAACGCTAATCCAAATCAAACTTATACCTCGAATTCTCCAAGATCTACATGACATCAATAAATACCAACGTCAACCATAAACATTTAGGAGTTCATTCCCGACTAACACATAATCCTACGGAAAATTGGGCAGCACTTCCTCTACAAATGGACCAACCCCGAGAATTCAACTCGGCCAAATTCAACAACACGACAACACCAACAATCATTCCCACAATATTCATAATCAATTCAAACACATTCGAACATTAATAATCCTTTTCCACACATTCCAACAATATTCCAATTATACTTACTACAACTACATACTTACAAACCAACATGTAACCAAACTAACGCATATTCAATTATCAATCCAAAACCATTCAAACAACATTCAAGAACTCTTTAAATAATTCATACAATATTTCCAACAATCCAACAAACACTCCATTCCACCCGAAATGATCCCCAAACCCGAGAACCTCAACTCTAATGCATTTCTTGATTTCAAATCATGATTTACTTCAACAATCCACACTCTAATCATGCCATTTCCATAATCATAAAAATCACACTAAATATACAAAATCTTCCAAAACAGCCCATACACTTACAATACCAATTTGAATCATTAAACTCTTATTTCCAACATAAAATCTACATAACAACAACAACCAAAATTCCAAGAAAACTAATTCATTTCTTAACACATACAAAGGGCCATATTCGGCCAACACCCATATATGTACTTCATGATTTTTATTCACTCCAACACTCTACAACAACCAACATGTTACATAGAACTCATGCACCACCTTTAACACAACATACACACATGCACGGCTAAACTACCATACACACGGCTTCAACTTCAAATGCAAAACTCTCATGAATTTCATCCATAACAACATACAACAACACACATAAACCCTTCATAACTCATAAAACAAGATTAGAATTTACCTTTCTTCACAACCCTTCAATTTGTCCAAAGTTGGCCAAGGATGAAAACGAACAATCCAACGCTTGAAACAACAACTCCACGTTACTCACCACCCTCCAATTAGTAGGAAAACTAGGAGAAAATATTTTTGGAGTGAAGATTTTTGGTCTTCATTTTTTTTGTCTCCATGGCCGTGCCTTCAACTCTTTTTTTCTCCAACTTTCTTGAAAATTCTAAGGGAGAAGATGATGGAATAAGATGACTTTGTCATCTTTTTAATTTCAAATAATGGCCAACCATGTGGCCATGGCCCACTCAAAGGTGGCCGGCCACATGGCCATATTTCACTCCCTCTCTTTCTTTCAATAATGGCCAACTTCCACAATTTCCACTTTTGGTCCCGAAGTTTCTTTGATGATTCCATACCAATAACGTCATACACACTTAGGTCTTACGACAAAATCGAAGGTCACACGTCCCGACTTCGTACCCCGGAATGGTCTTAATCCTAACTTATCATAGACGAGCGAGTAATGAGAAACCGTATACACATAAATCATCATTACAGACTCAATGGATAAGTAAGTAATCGACGCTCGAGAGTAAAACGATAAACATGTTAAGTTCTTTCATAAAAAGTCGTTAGGACTATACAACGGAAAACCTCGGGGACCACGGATATGCATCAAACCAATCCGGGCCCGCCCATGAAAATTAAAGTCATCATACGTTGTAGAATCACTTACGAGCATATCAAAGCAATCTGGTTCTGTCTATGAAAGTTACGGACATTTTTAGACATAGGATCCTTTAGGAACAAAACCGTTTATACAACATTTTAAATCCAATCATATCAAAGACATAAAGACCATAGCTTGACCATATTAAGGATGCCAACATTAAGAAGCAAATATGAAGCATAAACATGCTCGGAACTTAAGAATGGAGTTACCCCAAGGCACAAATCATGTCATATCTTACTTTCGTCTAAGACATGCCAAAAGAAGGAAAGGGTAAGCTTTACATACCTCGTCCGCTTCCTAAGCTAATCCAAACCTAAGTCTCGAGCTTCCCACGATCCACAACAACGTCGTTAGACACCAAACATTAGTCATAAGCACTTAGGAATCTAATTTCCAAGCTAGCACTTTATCTACAGAAATTTGGGCAGCATTTCCCCTATAAACTCAACATCCCCGAGAATTCAACTCGGCCAAATCTTCAACAACAATACCAACAACCATATAAACAACATCAATAATTAATTCAAAACGCGTTCTAACATTAGCAACTCTTCTTCCACATAATTCGATGACATTCCATTTATATTCAATTCAACTACATACATTCAAGTCAACATCGACGCTCACATATTCAAATACTAATCCGAGATCATTCAAACAAGATTCAAGAATGCTTCCAACAATCCGCACAATATTCAAAACAACTCAACCGTTATACTACCTTACCCGAAACTTCCCAATTCCAATAGGAACAACAACAATACATTTTTTTCTTTCAAATTCATCAACTACACCAACAATCCACACTTTAACAACATCATCTTCATAAATACAAGAAATTACATTTAATTCACATTAGCTTTCAAAACAGCCCACACACGATTGTAACCTCAATTTGAACCATTAAACTTTCCTTTGCATCATTGAATCCACAACACAACAATCCAAAACACTAAATAAAATTTGTTCATCATTCCTACATAACATCATATACTCACGGCCAAACCTCAACATACCAACTTTCATGAATTTCATTCATTTCTACATACTACAACATATACAAATCATCTATGAAAACAAGATTAAATCTAACCTTCTCCATTCAACTTCTTCACTCGGCTAGAGTTGATGAATTGCAAGAACGAATGTTTTGCTTGCTCCAACAACCCCTCCACGTTTAAGAGGACCTTCCAATTAGTAGAAAAGCTAGAAGAGAATAATGTTTCTTGACCAAAAATTTGGGCATCATTTTCGGCCATAGCTTGGCCGAATGGTCTCTCTCTCTCTTTCTCCATGTTTCTTGAATTTTCTAAGTGTGTAAAATGATGAAGATGATTAAATTATCATCTTATATTACCATATATAATTAACACATGTGGCCCATGGCCCATATGTGCCACACGGCCATATGGCCTTTTAATTTCATGAATATTAAATTTTCCATATTGCACTTTTAACCCCAAATTTCCTTAATATTCCATTCCAATAAAATCACAAGCAACTTATGCCTTAAAATAAAATCAGAGGTCAAAAGTCTCTACCTCGTATCCCGGAATAGTATTGTCCTTAACTTATCATGGTTAGCTCGGATTATCCCAATGTACAAAATACGGGATATAACAGTTAAAATATGGGTTGAGTTGATGGAATTTGAGAAATTTCTAGTGTCTAGTGACCCGCTATAACGGTGACCCTGCCGCTGTAGCAGCTTGGTACATTGAGCATGGACCGAAAAAGTGGTCATGGGACCACAGAAGGTCATGGGATCGCAGAAGCGGGATTACTGAAGCGCTACAGTGAGCGCGAAAGCGGGTGACGGGCAGTTGAGTTCATTAAATGTGTGTTAAAAGCCCTAAGTCTTTCATTCAATACCATTCCGACTTTAGAGCTTTTGGGGAGAATTCAAGGTTGTTCTTCATAGAAAATCATTATGGTAAGTTCCTTCACCTTCCTTTCCCTTTCATGTTCCATTAATCAAATTAGGAATCGATTAAACATGCTAGTTTCCTTAAGGTGGATTGAAAAAGGGTTTTGTGGGTTCTTCATTCTAGGCTATTAAATCTCGACTTAATGATTGGGTTAGCTCCTTTAAGCATGGGATTGATGATTAGAGTCTACTATTTCATGGTTTCTTCATTATTAGTGTGTAATTTATGAAATTGGAAGTTAGGGTTCATACCCAAATTTGGGGATTTTGCCAAGAATCCGAATATAAGTGATTTTTTAGTTCTTCTAGCTTATAATTGATGGGAGTTGATCACCTAGAACATTAATTTCATATTGAGACCTATAGATTCCGAATTTCATCGTTTTAGTTCGTAAACCCCATTCCATAGGTTGGGATTTGGGTCTTGAATAGAAGTAAGGGTTGAATGATGTTTCTTCTTGATTCTAATTTCATAATTTGGATGTGATTAGACTTCCATTATCACGAGGCCCAAAGGAAGGGAAAGACTAAGGTTTGACAATTAGAGACTTTCTTTGATCAGCTTTCCAGGTAAGTTACGGTTTACCTTATGGTGAGACTTCGATTAGCGAAGCATATGTTTAGATGATATTGTCAGAGAATGCATGTAAACCTTTTAGGTATGAAGTTGGGTTGGATATTTTCTTAGATTGGGCCTTATTGTATGATTTGGGGGCTAGCCACCCGGTTGTGTTGTTGACTTATCTTGACCTATTAACTTATTGGCTCGTTGCCACATTGAGACATTAGGTATTGGTGATTAGGGATATATCATCATTATGATATTGTGGTACTTTACATTGATTTGATATTGAGATCACAATTATGATTCCATTGTGGCTTATTGTATAGCCTGATTTATTGATACTACTTGTGTACCATGTGTGGTACTGTTTAGGATTGAATTGGTTGTTGATATTGCATTGTATCGTATTCATACTCACTTTCATGATACATTGATATTGCACTGTTATGGTACTGAGGATGGAAAGTGAGAAGGAAATACTGATTTATTGAAACACATTATATATCGAGTCATCTCTGGGAAGTTTGTGGAATGACTGATACGAGACGTATAGGTGGGAAGGAGTCATCTCTGGGCTGTGTGGGGAGTGACTGGTACATGGACTTCACGGGTCCCCCATAGGTTGTCTTTGTCGAGATGTGATGTTCCATCAGTCGGAGTGCATGTGTACGGTGCATATGCATTGCATCCATCATTCATACATTATTACATTGCATTGTACCTCTTAACTTGTTATGATATGATTGTGATATACTGGTTCAGAACGATTATACTGATACTTGGCGCAGTTGGGTTTAGATGTTATAATATAGGTGATGACTTGTTGTGATATGATTGTGATTTACTGGTTCAAAACGATTATACTGATACTTGGCATAGTTAGGCTTAGATGCTATAACATAGGTGATGACTTGTATTGTGGTTATGGATTCGTGTTGACTTGTACCTTGTTGTTTTACGTATTTATCTTGCTTTGTTGTCTTTATATACATTCTAGTCTTAGTCATCCTATGACACCTACCAGTACTTGTTGTTTGTACTGACCTGCACTTGCTCCATTCTTTTATGAATGTAAAGTACCAAGTTGGATCTACTTCTACCCCTCGTGGCTGATACTCGAGGATTGTTGATTCGAGTCTCTTCAGAGTAAGCATGAGGACATTGGTTGCCTAAAGACTCTTCCTATTATTTATGTCTTGTGTTCCATTCTGAGACATGATTCTGAGACTATTTATGTATTATTATTCAGACTTATAGTATTTGGATTAGATGATCTTGTATGACCAGACCAGATACTGGGTGGTTTAGGCTCTTGTATGACCAGACCAAATATTGGGGTGGATTTCTTTTACTTTCGCACTTATTTGTATTATTATCGTGAGGTCTACGTTATTTAATTTCTTCCGCTATTTTTATATTATTTGTGAATGTTGAGTTAAGGGTTTGCCTATCGTGGTGGGGAAGTTAGGTGCCCGCACGACTTAGTGAAATTGGGTGGTGACAACTTGGTATCAGAGCCCAAGGTTACCCGATCTATAATACAAAAGCATGTTTAGTAGAGTCCCGTGGAATGGTACGATGAGCTCCGTACTTTTCTGTGAGAGGATATAGGACATTTAGGAAACTTCACATTCTTTCATTCTCTCGTGGGACTTCATTCAAATTGGTATCTGGACTTTCTTATCTTGATCATCCATGGAGGGTGGAAACTCGTCCTTAAATTCTAATGCGAATGCTTGATCAATTACGTGTTGTGGTATGGTACGAGATGTGTTATTCTGATTCGGACACGTGATCAAGTTCAATCTCTAGTTTTGGCCTAAGGATTCGATTGTGTGGGTCGTGATTAGACTCGTTTATTGTGGGAGTCCGTGATAAATGCGAAAGATAGTTCAGAGGGTTAGTTCCCTATTTAAGTGTCATTTCGAGATTTTGCCTCATTTTCCAAAACCCTAAAGAGTCCAGCTGCCCTTGGGGCCTTTATGGAGCCAAAAATGATATATCCTTGGGAAAGGTAATCCTTTTAACTTCATCCATTCATTCTTCACATTAGTGATTCTTATTAAAATTCCCTCTTCTAGAAACCACAAAAATGGGTATCACAATTTCCTAGACTTAAAAAGATGATTGGTTAGTTGTTCTTAATATGAATTTCATTGAATTATTCCCTCTTGTTCATCACCCTAGAATGATTACTAACTTAGTTTCTCGTTTCCTTACTAGATTATAAATGGGTCTCTTCATGAATCTTGAAAATGGATTTCTAAAAGATATATTAAAAATGGTAACTTTACCTAGCTAGTGGCTTAAAATAGTTGACCTGATTCATGAATGGAGGTTAACAAATCACCTAGCGTTGTTATGAATGAAAATCTAGAGGTAGGCTGTGTTCCCAAATTTACCTTATCAATTCGAAGTCTTTTATAAGGGTTCTAATGGTGATTCCTATTTTGGATCTCATGATGGTATCGAGTTCCTTCGTGCGGATTACGACGTGGTGAACAAATTGAAGAATCAACGGATGCTCGTGGCACCCGCTTGGCCTTGAGGTACGTTACGACTTTCCTTTTAGTAGACTCTGGTTAATTTCCCATATTCATATATTAGAAGGAACGGAGAAGGCATGTGTAGGAGTTGGAGATTTGGGATGGATTCGTAGGATGGTATTGTCATGTGATTATGTGTTCGGGCTAGTAGCCCGTAGAATCCCTAGGATTCCTGTATTATTTTTCCTTGGGCTTGGTGAATTTTATGTGACTTAGAAGTAGTGGTTGGTACATACTCTTCAATGCCTCTTTATGAGAATTTCCGTGAAATACGACTGATTGTGCTATGCCATAAATAGTGAATTTAATTGATATTGGACGGATAAAATCCTTCTAGGCTGGGTAGTATTGATGCCTTGTAAGTAGAAGGTGAAATTATCATATATTAATGTCCATGGGCAGCAAAGGGATAATGGTAATATTGTGTTGTGATTGATCTGTGCTATTGTTGTGGGCTTGATGCCACGTAGTGATAATAGATATTGGATACTGTTGAGATATCTCTTCCATGATATTGTGGTGCCCCACTGGTTGGCATTGATTTCGAGATAGTGCATTTATATGACTTGTGTAGTCTTTCATGACATTGTTAGCGTACCCATGTTTGGTCCTTTTGATATTGATCTGAATATTCATGCTGACTCACACATTGCACGCATTCACATCTCTCATGATATATTGTTGATACATTGTTGATACTTGATGACATACTGTGATGAGCTGAGCTCAGTTTGCATAAGTGATGTGAGTAGTCTGATATCCGATGGTTGTCCCGGAATCATGGATTGTGTGCGAGTGATGTGAGTAGTCCGATGTCAGATGGTTGTCCGGAATCGTGAATTGTGTGATGTGAGAGTCTGATATCCGATGATTGTCCCGAAATCGTGGATGAGTGAGTGCATGGACTTTACGGGTCCCCCATGGGTTGTGCTACCGGGACATCGATACTTCCGTCCGGAGTACATGTGTACACAGCATTGTATTGCATTGCATTCTTACATCATGGCATTGCATTGCATTGCATTATGGCTTATTTGTGATGATCGATGATTTATTGTGTTGTAGTTTTCGGATGGGATATATTGAGATTTGACATGATTGGGATTATTTGTAAAACCCTAGGCCACGATCTTCAACCATCCTTGTTGATTGTTTTGTATTATAGTTGCGTATGTGGGGCTAATTAAGAATAGGTGATCAACGGTTATCAAAATGGCTAGTTGACTTCTAGACTAAAATTGAACAGCGTAATAATATTGGACTTGCGAAACCGGTGTGGAATTGCTTAGTGGTTATTGGGAAGAGTTAAGTGACTTAAGAATTCCTAAGGTTACGACGAACATTAGAAAATGTGTGTTGCTAATCTGGTTTTTTATCATGCTTATTTGTGAATTGTTTTACTGATATGTGTTTCTAACCGTTGCCGGCGTATGATGCTTACTCAGTACGTGTTGATTGTACTGATACTACTTTTGCTACACCCTTTTTAGGGTGTAGAGTGTTTCATGTGATTGATTGTTAGCAAGATTCGGAAGATGCACGGTGCCTATCGTGAAGGCCTCCACCCATTCCATTCCGGGATGGAGGTTGAGTCTTAGAGTGTATGGTATTCTGGTTTTACCTTGGTAGCTCTTGTACTAGTCTAGACCAGGTCGGGGAACTGAATGAGTCCTTGTATTGATTTAATTATTGTAATCACTTCCGCAACTTGGTTAATATAAATATTTGAGCTTGTCTTATTAATTATTTGCAAATTGGATCACAAATGAAATCGTTCTTTGCTTGCATAGTGTGTTAGTTTGATTAAGGGTTCGCCTACTGAGGTGGAAAGGGTAAGTTCCCGCGCGAATCTAAATTGAGTCGTGACAGACTTCATAGAATATCTTAGACATGAGTACTTTTCATGAGATTAGGAAGGGAAAATTGGTATCTGAGATGGCTGTCAGGATAAGGTTGCGACTGGTGCTAAGGATCAATTTTTTTATGGGATCGTTGGTGTTAAAGGATTACTCTGCTATGAAGAATGTTATGGGCACATCGATTGATCGGTAAATTTGACTGAGTTGTGGGCTTCTGAGGAGCTAGTGATCAACTAATAGAAATGACTTCCATTATGGGCGTATGCGATGAGTTAATGACTTGAGGAGTTACTGGTTGTTTCACTTAGATTTGAGGAGAAATGTTGATATTGTTTTGTGGTTCGTTTGGCCTACATGGATGATTAGTGTAGAGGATCGAGTGGATTTGAGTGTTTGTTGGTTGATAGTGATAAAAGTGATTTGAAATCAAATATGGGTACTTGTGTCGTGTTTGGATTGCAGGGACATTATATCATGACGTGCAGTAAGGGGTGTGACCGATGAGGTTGATTGGTGTCTTCGAGGTTAAGGGCAGAAATATCAAGAGTTAGTGATGTTACAGTGTAGAGTGGGCTTCAAAGTTTATGGATGACTTGGTATGTTCAGTTGTGTCATGGGCTGATAGAGGTCAGTGGTTGATGAATGGAACGACTATCAGTGTCAGGCCAGTTTAAAAAATTAGTACTCAAGAGAGTTGATCAGGTGTTACACCTAATGTTGGACTAGGGTTGGGAGCCGTGTATTCATTGTGTAAATTTGACTAAATCCCGCTACTAGTGGTGTTATTACTCGGCTTATGTGATTGAATAAAAAGGGATAGTCGTGCGAGTGGTTACAGATGTTCAGATTCGATAATTGAGGTAAGAGGTGATTCTTCGAGGACTAGTAAATTTAATGATTCTCAGTAAGGGATTAGTAAACATGGATACTTGAAATGGTAGATCAATGATGGGTTAACTGAGTTAAGTTTAGGATAACATTTCAAAAATTGAGTAAGGCAATTCGGGCAAGGACGCTTCAGTGAGATACATGAGGATATTGGTAAGACTGCCGATGTGATACATCAGAATTGCGATTATGCGACACACTAGATTTAGATAATTTTTAGTATAGATTTGAGTGAGTTAAGGGAAAACTATAATGAATAAAGTGTGTAGCCTACTATTATCTCCAGGTGTGATTCAGCTAGTGTACGAGACTTATTGTTATGTGATTAACTACTGAGTGGGTTCGAGTAATGGTCAGACCATGTCGATGTATGTGAACTAATAGAATTGAGTAGTTAAAGAGTTAAGAAAAGGCATAGTTGATTATGAATCGATAAGAAAAAGGTAGATCTTGGGGATTTCTTAGGTCAAGTGTCGTTTTCTTGCATATTCCAGATGGGGAGTGATTGTTGAGTAGCTTAAAGAAGGAAGTCTACGCAAATGGACCAAGCGAGATGACGAGGTCTTATGAGGATTTGTGATAAGCGATTAGTGGGAAACAAGTTTCAAGTAACCAATATGTTCAGGCTTACGGAAGTGGTTTGTGTGGTTCATAGTTGAAGAATTTCATAACACTCTTCAGTGGATGAGTTAGTGTGGTTTAAGGGAAAGGAATTGTGGAAATCCCTATTATGTGATGGCCAGGGTAATATTCTCTACATGCGACCATATTCGTGGTAGTGTATTATGTTGTAAATAATACTGACTGGATAGCTTAGGTGAGCACTTTAGATATTAAGGACTTGGGAGTAATTACGTGAGATTTAGAGCAACAGCTGTAAGATTGGATACTTTTGAAAAAATTATGGGCATATCGAGGTGATACAATGATAGGTTCTATGGTTAAATAATTATTATATGAGGCTTCAGGTTTTGCATCAAAAAGTTCGGGGTTGTATCGAATTTTCCTGTCGGGTAAAGGTTGAGAAACATGAAGATTGGAATTGTAAGGTATAACTCTTCGATACTAAGTTGATAACTTGGATAGGACTCAACTTGTGGAGTCGAGGGTGACAGACAGGATTTGTTATTCGTGAGTAAAAGATTAGAATTGACCGCCACAGAAGTGTGGTAGGACTGTGATTGCTTTTGAAAATTTGGAGTCAGTTCGAGTGACTACTGGTGATATAAAGGGTGGTACATTCATTCAGGGTCAACATTGTTCGAGTTAAGCTTAATTATCTAAGTTTATATTTCTAGGAAGATATTTAAGGATTCGATGCGTTTCGGCTCAGATTTGAGGCATGACAGATTTACCGAGCTTTGTCAGGGTTTTCTAGTGGATTTGATGATATTTTCTGAGAATAGTCACTTGGATAAAATAATAGTTTACACTGAGCTTAGTACGAAATTGAGGAGGAACTGTTGTGCTAGAGGTCTTTATAGTGATCAATTGGGTTCCAACGGACTTTGCTCGATGAGATATTCAGTGGTATGGTTCTTGTATTATGATTTGAAGGTTTAAGAAGACATGAAACTAGCCAGGTTGGCTGTCGGTAAGATCAGTTTTGATGGAATTGCGTAGAGATCTCAGATGGATCAAGGATTCTTTCTTGCGAGAGTGAGACATGATTTCAGATTTGTGGTGTGTATGTTCATATGTTTCTAAGAAATCGTGGTGCGAAAAACGGCTAAAGAAAATGTGAAAGAAGGGTTAGCGAAAACGTGAATATCTTTCCGGTTCAGAATGGGCTATAATTGTGACCATGTTTCAAAGGATTGTGTTGGTTTGGGAAAGTGTTTGAGGGGCCTATTAATCGCATTCAGAGTTGCGGTTTTATCAAATCAGAGAATTCGAGCAAAAGCAATTTGTTTATTCGAGGATTAGTTGCGAGGGAAATTCAAATACGGAGATATAAGAATTGGAGCTCGAGCTAAGTTTAGAGAGTTGTGACTGGTAAGTGAGTAAGTAGGTTCTTTGAAGGTTACACCCATATAGGTTGTCATGCGATTTGGGAAGGAGGGCAAGTGAGCCCGAGGTGTATTGGCCTGTTTGAGACTATCATTTGTATTGATCCTATGTTTTATAAGTTAGTTTTTCACCAGATCGGTCAGGTGTTCATCCAGTCTTCCATGGTTTTATATTGAAGAAGTACCATTCTGATGGTTCCTATATCATTCGTTGGGTTTCAGTTTGTTCGATGAGAATCTTTCCTATAAGGAGAAGTCTGTTATGCGTTATAGGTATCCAATTGTTACGGACTCAAGTATCTTTTCCCCGTTCTCTTCCTTGTCGCTCGAGGAGCGATGGTTTAATTGGTATCTGATGTAATGACCCGTTTGGTCGTTATTGCTTTTTTGATGCTTTTGACACTTTTCGGAGCATGTTTAGCTCACATTTGACTCGAGGGGACCGTTAACAGGCTTCCCGAGGTCTTTGGATATGATTTGGGTAATTTTGTGCGAAATTTAGGCTTAAAGCGAAAAAGAGCTGACTCAAAGTTGATTTGGGTAAACGGACCTTTTTTAGGAATCCGTCGATTTCGAGAGGTCCGGATGGTCATTTAGAAATTTTGTGTATATTCGGTTCGATTCCCAATGCACATAGATGCATTTTGGGACTTGGGTTGGGTAGTTAGTTTTGAGGTATCAGGGGTTGACTCGGTCAAGAAGAACTCCGTTGGGAATTCCGAGGCCACGAGTACGTTTGTAGCGTGTTTTTATGTATATCTGCATATATGGTTTGTGAGCAGATGGTCTCGGGTGATAGTCGGAACATCGGGTTGAGTTGATGGAATTTAAGCAATTTCTGGTGTCTGGTAACCCGCTATAGCGGCACCAGGACCGCGGCAGCGGTACTGCTATAGCGGTGACCCTGCCGCTGTAGCGGCTTTGTACATTCGGCATGGACCACAGAAGTAGTCATGGGACCACAGAAGCGGGATCCCTGAAGCGCTACAGTGAGCGCGGAAGTGGGTGACGGGCAGTTGAGTTCATTAAATGTGTGTTAAAAGCCCTAAGTCTTTCATTCAGTACCATTCCTACTTTAGAGATTTTTGGGAGCATTCAAGGTTGTTCTTCATAGAAAATCATTGTGGTAAGTTCCTTCACCTTCCTTTCCCTTTTATGTTCCATTAATCAAATTAGGAATCCATTAAACATGATAGTTTCCTTAAGAAATAGTGGATTGAAAGAGGATTTTGTGGGTTCTTCATTCTAGGCTATTAAATCTCGACTTAATGATTGGGTTAGCTCCTTTAAGCATGGGATTGACAAATAGAGTCTACTATTTCATGATTTCTTCATTATTAGTGTGTAATTTATAAAATTGGAAGTTAGGGTTCATACCCAAATTTGAGGATTTTGCCAAGAATCTGAATTTAAGTGATTTTTAGTTCTTCTAGCTTATAATTGATGGGAGTTGATCACATAGAACATTAATTTCATGTTGAGACCTATAGATTCCTAATTTCATCTTTTTAGTTCATAAACCCCATTCCATAGGTTAGAATTTGGGTCTTGAATAGAAGTAAGGGTTGAATGATGTTTCTTCTTGATTCTAATTTCATAATTCGGATGTGATTAGACTTCCATTATTACGAGGCTCAAAGGAAGGTTTGACTATTAGAGACTTTGCTGCTCGACTTTCCAGGTAAGTTACGGTTTACCTTATGGTGAGACTTCGATTAGTGAAGCGCATGTTTAGATGATATTGTCAGAGAATGCATGTAAACCATCAGGTATGAAGTTGGATTGGATATTGTCTTAGGTTAGGCCTTGTTGTATGATTTGGGGGCTAGCCACCCGGTTGTGTTGTTTACTTATCTTGATCTACTTACTTATTGGCTTGTTGCCACGTTGAGACATTGGGTATTGGTGACTATTGATATATCGTGATTATGATATTGTGGTACTTTACTTTGATTTGATATTGAGATGACAATTATGATTCCATTGTGGCTTATTGTGCAGCCTGATTTATTGATCTTTTGCTTGCGTACCATGTGTGGTACTTGTTTGGGATTAAATTGGTTATTGATATTGCATTGCATCATATTCATACTCACTTCCATGATACATTGATATTGCATTGTTATGGTGCGGGATGGAAAGTGAGAAGTAAATACGGATTCATTGAAACATATTATTATCGAGTCATCTCGGGTTGTGTGCGGAATGACTGATACGAGGCATATAGGTGTGAAGGAGTCATCTTTGGGCTGTGTGTGGAGTGATTATGATATTGCGGTACTTTACTTTGATTTGATATTGAGATGACAATTATGATTCCATTGTGGCTTATTGTGCAGCCTGATTTATTGATACTGCTTGCATACCATGTGTGGTACTGTTTGGGATTAAATTGGTTATTGATATTGCATTGCATCATATTCATACTCACTTCCATGATACATTGATATTGCATTGTTATGGTACTGAGGATGGAAAGTGAGAAGTAAATACAGATTCATTGAAACATATTATTTATCGAGTCATCTCTGGGTTGTGTGCGGAATGACTGATACGAGGCATATAGGTGTGAAGGAGTCATCTTTGGGCTGTGTGTGGAGTGATTGGTACATGGACTTCGCGGGTACCCCATGGGTTGTGCGACCGAGATGTGGTGTTTCATCGATCGGAGTGCATGTGTACGGTGTATATGCATTGCATTCATCATTCATACATTATTGCATTGCATTATACCTCTTGACTTGTTGTGATATCTTTTGGTTCGAAACGCTTATACTTAGCACAGTTGGGTTTAGATGCAACAACATAGGTGAGGACTTGTTGTGGTATGATTGTGGTACACTGGTTCGGAACGGCTATACTGATACTTGGCACAGTTGGGCGTAGATGCTATAACATAGGTGATGACTTGTATTTTGGTTATGGATTCATGTTGACTTTTACCTTGTTGTTTTACGTGTTTATCTTGCTTTATTGTATTTATATACGTTAGCTAGTCTTAGTTGGCCTATGATACCTACCAGTACTCTTTGTTTGTACTGACCTGCAATTCTTTGCATTCTTTTATGAATGCAGAGTCCCAGGTTGGATCTACTTCTACCCCTTGTGGCTGATACTCGAGGATTGTTGATTCGAGTCTCTTTAGAGTGAGAATGAGGACGTTGGTTGCCCGAAAACTCTTCCTATTATTTATGTCTTGCTTTCCATTCTTAGATATGATTCTGAGACTATTTATGTATTATTATTCAGACTTGTTGTATTTGGATTAGATGCTCTTGTATGACCAGACCAGATATTGGGGTGGATTTCTTTTACTTCCGCACTTATTTATATTATGATCGTGAGACCTACGTTATTTACTTTCTTTCGCTATTTTTCTATTATTTGTGAATGTTGAGTTAAGGGTTGGCCTATTGAGGTGGGAAAGGTAGGTGCCCACACGACTTAGTGAAATTGGGTCGTAACACTTAGTGTCAGTCGATATGGAGGTTGAGGTATGTCCTTTATAAATTGTTGTGGTTTAGCCAGTCCAGGAGTCTGTCTTGAATATAACTGTTGTTGTTCGTTGGTCCTTACTTCCAAGTGTTGCGTTGACATAGTAATGGGATATGAGCATGTTATATCAGAACTGTTTAAGTATGGGTAGGATTTAAAAAAGTGTTACAATTGTACCTATCTGTTTATTCTAATTGATTTTATATTGTATTGCGTGAACTAATCTTAGTCAGCCTATGATGCTTACCAGTACGTGTGGTGCACTGATACTACTCTTGCTACATCCTTTTTGGGTGTGGATGTGTTTCAGGTTATTCTTTGAAGGTTTCATAGATCAGAGGGTTGGACACTTTCCTACAGCTTCTGTGCATCTCGTTCCAAGGCAGAAGTTGTGCATTTTATTTTAAGCTTATTCATATGTATTGTAAAAGCTCTTGTATACGTCTAGACTAGGTCTTGGGAAATTGTAAGCTCTAATTTTATAAAGAGTGTCACTTATGTTTTCTCACTTAATGTTTATGATTATCAGTTATTGAACGGAAAAATGAGTTTCAATAATGGGTTGGTTGGTGAGGGTTTGACTACTAGGAGGTAATCAGGTAGGTGCCCACACGATCCGTAATTTGGGTCATGACAAAAGGGGAACACTAGGGATTGCATGTCATTTGGTAGGCTTGAAAGGAACAATCGGGTCAAAGAAAGCCTACAATCCTTTCTCAAACCAAGTGTTGCTCAATATTTCGCCTCAACAAACATTCCTACCAAGTTCTAGATCAACAAAGCAATGTCATTGAATTTTCAATCTAAAGGTTACCACACAATGCACATGAAACTATGAGGTCGGATTAATCTTGACCCTAACTTTTAGCAAAAGAATTTCTCAAGTGTCACTTAGGTACAATCTAGAGGTACCAAAAGAATCTATGGTTCACAACAAAGTTGGTCCTCTTTATCATCTCAAATTTTTTAACACTTGTTAATTTTCCGTGCGCACTTCTATATATGTAGGTACCAACCAAATCAAGATTTTTATTTTATTGATAGGTGGGACCGAACCCAAAAAGAAGAGTTGCCTACTATCTTGTTGAAACAAAAATCAGGTCAGACGTAGTTCAGGAAAAACGTATACAAACAAAAAAAAATTAAAATTCTGTGATAAGGAAATAAAAGGTCTTCTTTTTTGTATAAGAATAACAACTCTTTTTTTATATTAATTTTTCGAATAGGAATATCGAACCCGAGAAGGGCTGCCTACGTATCTCATCGGGATGAGAATTAGGTGTGCGTAGTTCATAAAAAACGTATACAAATATTTTTTTTTTAAAATTCTATGATAAGGAAATAAAAGGTCTTCCTTTTTGTATAAGAATAACAACTTTTTTCTAGATTATTTTTTTAATAGGAATACCGAACAAGAGAAGGGTTGCCTACGTATCTCATCGGGATGAGAATCAGGTGTGCGTAGTTAGTGAAAAAAGTGGACAAATGTATTATTTTCTTGAATTTCTCCTCTCTTTTTTTTCCAATCTTTATAAGAAAAGAAAACCGTTTTTATTTTTGAATAAATGAAAAAAGGAGGAATAAAATAAAATCTTTTAGGTATTTCTTTATGTTTGAATTTTCTACAAAGAGTAACCCTAAATATAAGGTAAATATTCTTTTGTTTTGAATTTTTGAATAAGTATCACCGAACCCGAGAAGGGCTACCTACGTATCTCATCGATGTGAGAATCAGGTGTGCGTAGTTTGTGAAGATAGTGGACAAAGAATCGACCATTTGAAAAACTCATCCTTTTTTGGGCCTCTTCTTGTAAAGGCAAAATCACACATAATTCGGATTTTGTTAAAAACGAGTACTTGGTAAAAGTTAGAGGACCACTCACTATCTCTCTCTTGTTAATTAATTCACCCTAAAACTGGTCACTAATCAACAAGCCATCCATATAATGTTACAAATAGTACATAACATGCACACGTTGGTATGAATAGAGGGTGCGTGTCCTAGACAAACCCGGCCCCTGTGCCGAGCCCCGCTAAGTCAAATGCACGTGATGCAAACAAAGCGTAGCCTAATAAGGATAATCACCGCATATGGCTTGTTCTACTAAGTTTAACATCCGGATGAAGTAGGTGTCTACACTGGCTGTAAACGAGCAGACAACTCGAGTCGAGAAGGGACAATTTACCAGTAGCAACGCTTTCCGGCCTCACTATTTGTCCTTCCCATCCTAAAACATGTGTGACTATATCATCCTTCCTAGGAGCGCAACCGCATCTCTGGTATGTCAAAGAAAGGTTCGGAAGCGTAAACCGCATCTCCAAGTGAACAGTGTGTGTAAAGTGTCTACCATAAGACTAAGATGGGAGCGCTGTTGACACCTAATTTTCACCTTATAAAACGCGTATTTTAATTTTCAAATTTTCCGAGTCCAAGACGGAGTAGGGATGCCCTTAAAAAAAATTTAAAATTTAAAAATCCCGAGAAAATTGCAAAAGTTGACGTATAATTATTATTCCATAAAAATTAACGATTACAAGAAATTACGAGTTATTTACTTTCACAAATATGATTTGAAAAGAAGATACATATCCCGCTCCGTCTAAGTCGGGAAAATTGTTAATTAAAACGTCGTATGAATTGCGGCTCATTTTTTACCGCATTTTTCACATTTTTAAATATTACTCGGAAGTATATCAATATTGGGCTCGTTTTGAAGTTCGTGTTTTAAAACAACGTATTATGATTTTTATTTCGTCGAAATATTATTTTACGAGGGACGTATTAGACTAATTAACCTAAAACTATATAAAAACTATGCTACATTTTTATAAAAAATAAGGAGGGGATTTTTATCCATTTGTACCTTTGTTGGTACTATTTGGATAAGGTCTTTTTGGGGGGAAAAGTAAGGCCAAGTGGCCTATTTTTGTCCATAGAATTCTAAATGCTTAGTTGGATGATTTTTGAAAATTTGAATAAGGATTTTGGGAGGGAAAGCTATAGCCACATGGCCTATTTTTGTCCGTAGAATTCTAAATTGGCTTGTCTACAAATAGAAGGGATGGACATTAAAAATGGAGGAGGCCACGTTTTTTTGAGAGACCAAAAAGGGGAAAATTATATCTTTCTATTTTGGGGGATGGGGGCCACACAATAGAAAACAAAAAATATCCATCATCATCTTACTAGAAAATGATCACGGATGAGGAAAATAAAAAGGAGGGACCCATAGCAACAAAAAAAAAAAAAACATATCACCACCTTCTTTCACTCCATTTTTTACCTTCATGATTTTCACCACCTAAAAACCCATTATTGAAACCACACACAAGAGAGGGGGGGGGGAAGAATGGGAGTTCGAAAATTAGCAACAAAAAAAAAAAAAAAAAAAAAAAAGCTAAGGTTTTATTTATATATTCAAAAACTTAGTAGACTATACACACTCTTACTAAAACTACACAAAAATATAAATACAATAGATATATATACATAGAAGAATACAGATATCATCCAAAAAAATTAAAAAGACAAAGGGGTTTTCAAAGATTTGTGAAGTGTTGGTGCTTGAATTTGGTGGACTCAATCCCTCTTTTTGATCTTTAGGTTGCCCCATCAAAAGGTAACCTCTTATTCCATCTTTTATTTCATTTTTAGTTATGATTATATGTTATTTATGATGCTTGTGTGGTTGAAAAGGATTATATGCTAGCCTAACTTTGTTTACATGATTAAATGAGTATCATGTGGATTTATTGCTATTTGAAAAATGAAAATAAATTAGAAGTTTGATTTAGACAATGTTAAGTGATTTTAGGTTAGTTAAATTGATAAAAAATAAGAAAAGAAAAAAAGTAGCTTAAGTTAGAATTTTGACATTATGTTGGTAGGTTTAGTATGATTTATTCAATATTGTTAGCTTTTGATATTAAAAGAAAAAAAAGAGATAGAGAATTTTACGTTGCAATTCATTTTATAAAAGTTATTTGCATTAATATTAGAACTTTTTAAATATTTCAAAAACAACATATTATATAACAGATTTAGCCAATAATTAAACATGAATAATGTCCCAAATGAAGGGATAAATTTTACTCTCTTTCTCCCACTAAATTAGGAATTGAATGCTAGAGGTTCTTTTTTCCTCTTTTCTCTCTTCCCAAACTAAATTCGGATTAAATGCTAGAATAATATTTTCTCTTTCTCTTCCCATTTTCCACAAATGCTAATACCACTAAATTAGGGGTTGGATGATAAAACATCATAAAAAGCATGTTTTTATTTTATTTTTATGGTATAAGTACAATATAAGTAAGATCTTTGAGAATATTCATGATTATGCTTAATTAATACACAAAATTATTGACAAAATTTATGGTGTATTCCTGGTATATTTATGATATTAAACATTTATACCAGAAAATATGTCATAATTATGAAAAGATTAAAAAAATTATATGCTCATATATAACATATTTGTGATATATTCACTACTTAAAATTTAATTACAGCAATATATACTTGAGATATAAAAAACATGTCATATATTTTCTAGATATATATACATAAAATACATGATTACTAATTTAACATACATCTAATATTTTTTTTAAAAGATGCGTACATTCTTTTTCTGAACATAGATTGTTTGTATACTTGTGTGTGTGTATATGTATAGGAAACTTTTTTGAAGTACTATATAAGGAAGTTATCCTCTCTGCATTTGTCTTTTTGCTTATATATAGGGATTATTAATTGGTGTCCTTATTAAATGGAATGTAATAAGTTGTTTTAATTATGGAATATATCGTTAAATCTGTTAAGTTACATTAATTCTGCCAAGATACGAGTTACGTGTTTTTTTTTTTGGGGGGGGGGGGGGGAGGGGGGATCAGATATTATTTGGCTAAAACTGATATGTTTAATTTTGGGCTAAAATTATGTAATGTCAAATTTAACATTTTCTAGTTATGAAACTTACTCAAAAAAAAAAACTTAGTTCTTGTGAGTTTGTTACTAATTCATAGCAACTATTGAGCCTTTTGCATAAATTGTCCTTTTATTTATAAGTATCATAATTATGGGCTTGGCTTAAAAGCATTGTAATTCATGTTGGCTTTGTAACTTAGATAATTGAACTCGACCTATTACTAATGTTTTGTACACGTATCTTTTGTGACCTCTCAAATTTGTTGGTGGGTCTTTCGAGACCCACTAACATTTCTAGATCGAGTCAACCCCTGTCATGGAAGGATTAAGGCTTTGGAGCATAATTTGGAGCAGAAATATTTAGTTATGCATTTTTCTGTTGGGTTTGGTCGGCCCAACTCCCTATCTCTTTACTATTTATTTTTCAAAATTGATTAAATGTGATTTATTGGAACCCTTAAAAATTGTAATGTATTAGAGTTGCCAAAAACCGTTTCCTAAATATAAAACTAATTTTTACAATTATTAGCATATAAAAATGATTTTTGGGACAAAATAATAGACTTGATTAATTTTGCTGAACTAGAAACAAAAATGATTGTGGACCCTGCATATGGACATTTTAGACAAAATTGGACTTAAATTATTTTTTGGATTAACTTGGACTAAAAGGATAAAAATCTAAAATATATAAAATATGGATAATAATAGTATGCCAAAAAATGATTTTTTAATATAAAACTTAAAACTAAAAAATCTTTTTCTAAACTCGGGTGGGCTTACGTAGTATTCTACTTAGGTTAACGCCTTCGGATTTTAATCTAGTTGTTCTAGTCCGAAACCCAAAACGCCAAATTTTGGGCAAAACTCTACCATTTTCATTTGTTGAAAAGTGAGTATTTTTGCATAAATGACACATCTTGATTTGCGGAAATATAAACAAAAGCAGTTTTTTATCACAAACAATTTATATCTACAAAGGCATACTATTAGAACCCGTAGGTCAACCATATTTACGGATCCTTAATACCAGGGTGCCTAACACCTTCCCCGGGGGATCACCAGAACCCTTACCCGAACTTTGGTTAGATTAGGATTCTTTTAAAATTTAACCTTTTTGAATGAACCCTTTTTGAACTGGTTTTTCTAATTTCCTAAAAATTAGGTGGCGACTCTAAAATAAAGTCCATTTAGAGCACCATCCATGTAAAAGTATATTTTTTCCTTTTTTCCGGTACGATTGATAACCGTACTTCCCCGGGACTCTTTCCTTTTTAAATGAGGCAAGTGCTAATACGAATCGAAAAAAACAAAATTGCTACAGATGGCGACTCTGCTGGGGAAAATTTAAGGTTCTAACCATAAGGGCTCCAATAATTTGTGTGTTTGTATGATATAAATTGTTTAAGTGATATAAACTGTTTATGTGTTTAAATTTTCGCAAAATATAACTGTCATTCATGCATGCATACTCCGCCACTCCTGGCATTTTATTTTACACTTTATTTCTAAGAGTGACAACGCGGGATAAGCTGCGTTTATACCTTCACTAAAAAATCCTTTGCTATATTTTTTTGGAGGTCTCTAAGGTTGAGTGGGCATGCGGTCAACCCACGTCCTTAGAGAGCCCACCCCCAGCTTGTCCGCTCGGGTAACCTGTGTCATTTGTTTAAAAAATCACTCTAGAATAACTTGTGTAGAGCGAAGCCAAATCCCTACTGGTATAGCGCATACGGACCATAGACCGGTTTGGGCATCTCAGACCTACCTGAATCGGACAGGAAGACCGCCCGCATCCAACTATGTGAACAATTGAAGGATGTACATGCCGTTATATGAACTGTTTGCCCTTGGGTTTGGGTTTTTACTTTTTAGTTTAGGAGTTGTACCCTTGCGCGGGACTGATATTTTGTATACCCCATTCCCCTATTTTTTATCCCCATTCGATATTTATCAATATTGTATAAATTGGGCAAAACGGAACGTCTTAACGGTACCTGCATCCTTCAAACGATAGTATACTTTTGTTGATATATTGATTACATGATATATATTATTTACATGCGACATGCTATATACTCTGCTCTGTCATGCCTATTTTTGATTTACTCATATAAAGACATCTGTTTTGCTTCAAACATGAATAGTCCATAGTTCGATTCCCAAAATCTTAGAATGTCGTGAAAACACACCCCAAAGTAAAATCTCGAAACACCACGTCAAAAGTCAAGTTTTCTAAAACATCTAAAACGTCGTTCGATCATCATCCAATCCACGTGAACCACGTCATTTCCAAAAGCACATTTTTTACACTCAATATTGCTAAGAGTCGCACCCCTCGATCCTCGCAACCTCTAAAGTTGACAAATAGCCCAGCCGTCGCAAATTGCAGGTAACTACTTCATTCCTAAAATATCATTCTTATCAGACCCAAAAGATCATTAAGGTCATACTTTTCCCTTTCAAAGTCCAAACACTTCAAGTCCAAAATAGTCGAGTCATCATCCAATACTCATTGATCGTGTCATCCTCAAAGATCACTGTCACATACAAAGATTACCAAAGTCGCACAAAAATCAGTCGAATGGGCAAAATCCTGTCCATCCGGGTCATCTCCAAAAGTCTCTATGTGAGCTGAAGTTTGGACAATATGTTTCAAGTAAAACAGATGTTACATGTCTTATTATGATTAACGAACTAACACGTTTACCTCTTGAGTTTTTCTTCTCTTTTGATTGGGACCACCGAGAGGTTTCGGTAACGAAACTTAAGTCGTGATCCGTTTTAGCCCATCCATGTGCTATGCTATCGTGATGTCACAAAATTCATATCACAACTTTTTTTTAGCTCACCCTTGCGCTACACTATCATGATATTACAAAATCCAAATCACAATTCCTTAAAAAATTCAAGATTACGACCTTTGTTATACCACCCATGCCTACACTAAAATGTCCGACATCCAAAAATGACAAGCCTGCGCTTATTCAGATAGACAAGCAAAATACGTCAGTTTCGAATTCTAAACTACGTCAGACCTGATTCTTGTTCCAGCAAGATACGTAGGCAATCCTATATAAGGGCGCGGTCCCCCCACTGTTTCAAACCACAAACCCCGATAAGGAATCGGGGTACGTCTTTGATCCAGTCTTCAAAAACTTCATTCTTCCACTATTTCAAAATATGGACTCTCCGAGCAGATCTAGGGTATGTCTTTGAATCAGTCAAGCTATTCAAATTTTCAAGCGCAAACATCTTGAACTAAGTGCCCTAGGACTAGAAGCTGGGGCGAATGGTTCAAAACAGTTCGACAATTCTGATATCTTCATTCATAAGAGTTGCCTAATCAAACGAACAACTCCTTCCCTTATGAGAATCCAAAATAAGAATGTAAGTGGCTTTTTTCGAACGAACGATTCATCCTTTTATAGAAATAAAAAGAAATGGAACGTGCCTTACGTGACGTCCTATATCAATTATTTAGCCTTCGACTCACTCAATACTTATCCCGGGGATCACATTCCCATTTCCTTCAGTCTATCATGACACTCTCGGTGAGGTCAACACTAGTTAATCACTTTTACTCTAAAGAAATTTTCTTTGAGCACAGGGACAAGGAAGCTACAAAACAATGAGCCTCAAGTCAACATCAAGTCCAACCAAAAGCGTTATTAAGCCTACCATCACCTCAACTCTATAAGCCAAAAACGACTTCATTTCTAACTCAGCCTTCAAATTGGATTCCTTTCACTTCGTTATGTCCATTGACACTTGCTCTTAGAATATTGCTGGTTACGACATTATGCAAAGTTGAACTCGGGAATCAAGATTATGAGATGCTGGTTGGATTCTCACCAATCCACATAAGCCAAGACGGCTTCGTCACTAACCTTTTGCGTTATCCTTATCAAAACAATACTATGATTCTACTGACAATAAAGTCGAATCTCGCAGTGAGCATGCATCAACACTGCCAAAGAGTGGCACATCAAGACTAAAGGATCAACAGCGTCACCTGCCCGAGCATAATCATCACAAAACAAGCAAAATAAATATCAAGCCTTCAAAGACGGCCAAAAATCTCAAAAGCCTATTTAATGGCCCCGGCCGAACGGCGGTATCTCTAACTCTTCTCCCAATTTTTAAAGGCTACTTTTAACGACTTTTCTTTAAAATTTTACAGAGTCAACTTCAAGTCATCAATGACTCCCATCGACCCCAAAACAGGACAATTTGCTTGGGAGGAATGTCGAATCTTCCCTAAAAATAGGAGCTCCACATCAGGCTACAAAGTACGGTCAAAGATCAAAAAAGCCGAAAGAGAGCAATGCCTACCCCTACAAAAGCAAGCAATTGCTCAACGGTTTCATATATCTTTCTAAAGTCCTTTTTACATTATCTTGCCTAAAGTCACTGGTAAAGCGACCACGTAGCTACTAATCATCATCTTTGAGTATAGGTGATTGCTATAAGATTAAGAGGCATAAAAGTAGTGATCGTCCTCAATGTCAAAGGAAATGAGTCAATTGAGCCAAATGGGCTATAAGAGGACAAAACGCCTCAAGGGCGACAAAATTGAGCTGAAAGGGATATAAACAAAATCAAGCAAAAGAAGCTACAAATGGACGAAGCGCCACAAGGGCGATGCCATCAAGAAGGGCTATAAGATAGACATAGTGTCGTAAAGACGGCATAAAAGAGCCAAAAAGGGCAAAACAACCATCTAACCCAGAGAACCAGTCCTCGGGGGTCGAGATGACGACAAAGAAGTCAAGAAGGCTACAAAAAACACCGAGAAAGCCATTCTCAAGTGACACAAAGAATGTTATAATTATAAATAAAAACCGAGGGGTTTAACTATGCGAGAATGGTAGAATAGAAACAAACTTATCTTCGTGACCAAGCAGGTTTGTCCGCCCTAAAAATGTGACAAGCAGGTCGTCCGCCCTAAAAATTAGACAAACAGGGTCGTCCGCCCTAAAAACGTGACACTTACCTCTTAAGTAGATATTGTCTATCTCTAAAGTGGATTGTCATAGGACGATACGTTGGTCTCAAAAATTCGAGATGACGTCATAAAAACATTACCACCAATTATGTTTATGACATAATTCCCAAAGTGGGATTACATAGGCATTTTTCGAGTTTGGTCACACCAAACGAAAATCGTAGATATCCCTAGATAGAAACTGGGGCAGAAATTTTGAAATCATTTTGGGAGGTCTCAAAACTTGACACGATAGGTCGCCGATGCAGCTTTAACTGGGGTAGAATTTTTGAGAGGATCTCAAAAATTCTTTCGGTACGAAAAGTTTAAGAATTAGCGAATACACTTCTACACTGGGGCAGAAATTTTGAGGAAACCTCAAAATTTCCATTTTTTCAAAATTTCCATTTAATAACGCCGTTGCCAAGCAACATGATACTATCAAAGGCATCAACCAGACAAGAGTCGTCATGTCAAACGGTTTCATATCCAACTTTATCTGTCATACCTTGCTAACTTTAGTATAAGGGTTTTGCAGGTAACGTCGTCAAACATCGAGGACATGCCCAAAAATGACGGACGAAAGTGGACATCAAATCCACAACAACGACAAGAAAAATCAAATAAAGCCTCTCGAATGGCAAAAGCTGAACGACTACACTTTGAACTCTCTTCTTCTCCTTTATGAATACATTGTAGTTTCTTTTGACTAGTTTAACGCCTTTTTGCTTCAATTTTTGTAGAAAGTCACCATCAAGTCATTAACGACTTCCCTTGACTGCAAATATGAGCAATTTGTTGAAAAGGATTACCAAACTCTTCGGGAAAAGCAGAGATCCTACAAAGTGCGTCAAGGACCACCACGAAGAAAAAGCATGGAAAGGGCGGCCTGATTCTACAATGAGCAAAAAATGCTCAGTGTTTCGCATATACCATTAGCCCTTTCCACAAGTTTCTTTCTTAATAATTGTTTTAACTACGGTCGCTAGAAAAGCGACAACGTATCTACTAATCATTTGCTTTGAGTACAGGTGGCAAGACCATTAGAACGGACTTTGGCAATACAATTCAAAATTCAGAAAGGCATCAAGATGATCGCCACATAACAAAGGCTTCAAAGAAAGAAAAGGAGAGAATTTTGGCCACCCACATCGATAATGAGACATAAACCATGTCAAACACATGGTTCTCGGTATCTCAATTATTTTTACCAAGATAATATTTTCCTCGTCCACCATAGAAAGGGATGTATAACTGTTTGTCCACCTTAGAAAGGGACGTATAATTTGTCCACCTTAGAAAGGGATGAAACCAAATCAACTCAAACTGTGAAAATTAAAGATAGAAAGAAAAGGGATGAGGAATAGAGATAAATGCTTAACCTGAATGGGGGGAATCCTACAGACAAATCTAGGTAAAAGAAACCTAAACCCTTCTAATTTGAATTCAACAACCCAAAAGAACCAAAGCAATATGAATTCAAGGCAAGATATTCGGATGAAATCCACAAACGAACAATCTTCATGAAATCATTGGAAATAAACGGTTCAAAGACCAACAATGGAATCCACCATTAAATCTACTAAACTAAGCTAAACCCTAGCTAAACAAACTATGATAATCCTATCATCACTCAAATATTCATCATCAAAATCTAAGTAATGAAAATGAAAGATAGGCTATATATACAAGCTAAGTAAAGAAGACTAATAGGAAATTACAATGCTACCCTTAATGAAGTAAGGGCCTTGTTTGGCTAGTCTTCTTAGTGTAGTCTTCAATTCAAGAATTGGCCTTCAATGGCCAAACACACCCCTCCTTGCGTAGATGGACCTCTAATCAACCTGGCATGTATGGCCTTCTTGCAATCATAACCCTCCTTGCGCAAAGTAGACACTTGCACAAATAGCCCTTTGCGTAAATAGTCATCTACCGGCCTTGAATCGCCCAAGCTTGCAATTGTAGCCACTTTAAGAGGCAAGCCTTGGGCCTTGGACTCTTGACTTCTTCTCCCATGCTATCTCCCATAGCTTGAAGGCCCTCCAATGACTCCATTTAAATGCTCTTAAAGCTTCATCCTCCATGATTTCGCTTCCAACACAATCCTTGGAGAAGTTTGAGTAGTTGAGTTATTTGTGTCATTTAGGATTATATCATCCTCCCCTTCTTCCAAAGGATTCGTCCTTGAATCCGTACCTTGCAAAATATGGAAGAGAATGAGTACAAACCCTTTCACAAAACAAGCAAGGTAGTCATCATAAGGCCAATGATAATACCTAAAGTAAGCAAAGCATGCAACCAACATACTAAATGGCTCTCTTTTATGATATAACGAAGCATCAAATGGATCTAGAAAGAACATGTGTCCAAATAACGCCAAAGACACTTGGCTATTCAAGTCATTTTGACAAAAGGGTAAATCAAAGAACCCAATGCAAATAGAAATCCCAACATGCAAGTCTATGTTAGCTCTAGAAATTAAGAAGCATACATCTCCCCTTAAGTCAAGAAACAAGTGAAATCCCTCATGACTAAGTGTAAGATCACCAATAAGCCCAACCCAAGTCAAGGGTCCAATCATCACACTAGCCCACCTAAAGTAAGGAATCACTCCTAAGTCATCACCGGGGTCAAATACAAAGGTATCAACCAACTAATTTGCGCACATTCCCCATGCAAGCCCAACAGGAAATCAAGTAATAACACTAGCAAATGATCACATGAATGGAAAGAAGTGTTACTACTATACTCAACACACCAAGAAGTTACCTTCATGGCTTTAGAAAGCCCAAGAATAAGCATGAGCCAAGAATACATACCGTCCTTGAAGGAAGTACAAGTTGTGACTTCATACCCAAGTGTAGTCCAATGAGGTCCCTTCAAATGGTCTTCATCTTCAAGACTCCTCTTTTGACAAAACTTCATAAGCAAGTTAGTCAAATAATCAAGTTCATCAAGAGAGAGAGTTTTACCATTATGCTCATTCAACCTATGTCAAGCTAAGAGTAGCATCTCCTCACCCCTTAGGTTAGAAGATCCAGCATAGTCCTTCCAAGAAGTGTGCTATTTTCCTTTCAAATTTCTCCCCTTCTTTAAAGAGCACTCATCACTTTCGGAAGCCTTTTTCAAATTCGACGTTGGTCCATCAAGTGGGTCACAAACCCTCAAGAAGAACTTTTCGTCATCGGGGATGATGTCAAGAGCTTCAACCACCCAATGCTTGTCATCAAGACCAAGCCCATCATCATCCCATATTGGGTTACAAAATATATTAGAGCCTCCAAAGGTGGCTACATGCTCAATATTGCAATACAGTCCACTATGCATGGCATACTCACTAGTCATGTTGTCATCGAATAGGACATTATCTTTTAAGAGAGAATAATCTATGAACAACGAAGAGTCAAAACATGCAATTCCACTCTCATAAAGACAAAGGTCACTTCCCACAACACTTTCATGCACACGAATAGGTAAATGATCAATTATATCAACATCATCACTAAATTGAGGGTCATTAAGCACATCACAAGGTTCCTCAAATAGTAAATTTTTATGGCAAACAAATTGATCAACACAAGTAACCACACTAGTTGGGCGCAAATTGATCTTGCTAGAAGAATCAATTCGATCATCGCTAGGATCAACTAGTGGGTGTCCTATAATATCACATGACAATGTATTAACATGAAAATCATAAGGGTCAACACTAGGTGGACACAAATTGATCTCACAAGAAGAATCAAGATAGTCATCAATAAGATCAACTAGTGTTGGATCACCCATATCAACTACATTGTCAACCATCAATGAAGATCTAAGCTCAACACATGGTAAAGATTCATTAAGCTTACATAAGGCTAAGCTATTACTCACACTCAAGTCAACATGCTCATTCACAAGAATTGGAGTGTCAATATTAGCTATTTTACCTTGAAGTGCACACAAAGTAACTTTTTTACCGTGGTTCTCAACTTGGGAGCCCATTTGCTCCTTCGGGAAGCTCTCAAATACCTCTTGAACTTTCAAAGTTTGAGGCTCAACATTTGATTTGCCACCAAGAATACCTACACCATTTTTCAAACAACTAGAGAAGAAAGAAAAATTACAAGGGTTAGAATGGGGTTGTGACACCTCCCTCACATCACTCCTCACAACCTCTCCTTTTTCCACTCTAGAGTTGTCACTTTTCACTCTTTTATTCCTCTTAATATTTTCTCTCTCAATTTAATGGGAGTTAGGGCAAGTGTCAAGTACATCTTTGGAAGGGTTAAGGGGACCCACCGCTTCACTCCTCTCTTTCGCTTCACAAGGCTTAGACTTCTCCATCTTCATTCGTTGCACCTTGCATATGCGTTCTATCCGTTCATCTATACCATCCAACTTCGATGTCAAGCCCGATATTTTATTCATGATCATAGCCAATGAACTTGATATGGATGGCATATCTCCTATCTCTTGAATCCGACTTCCTTGATTAGTTATTATAACCTTTGGACTAGGATAAGATGTCGAACTTGAAAACTTCCATAATCAACAAGTTGGTCACCTCCCGTCAACACTTCTCTCCTCCTACCATCCACATCATAACCATATAGGGAACATGGTAACTCCGGCTTAGGATAAGAAGCATGATTCATCGTGTTTCTTGGAGGAGGAAATGTGTACTCTCTTCTCCTTCTAGGCGGACTCATACTCGGTCGAATCCACACACTCATACCTTTTTGCTTGGAATAGGAAGTATCACAAGCCGATGTACGTGAATATCTACTAGAAAATCCCTCATAAGAGTTTTGTTCAATCCCATTATCTTCACAAGTATATTCACCACAAAACGCATAGCCATTAGGCTCATAATCATCACATTCTTCCCATTGTTGCAAGTTCTTACCAAGTGATTCATATCGAAAGTGTGAGGAAGGAGCATACCTCAATTCACCCCCATGTCCATGGCGTGTAGGATGAGACTCTTCATGCTCGTATCCACTATAGGACTCTTCTTCATATTCATCTACTCCTTCTTCGTCATAAGCCTCATGAGATGTGGCCTCACAATTGCCCTCGGAGCAGTATTCTTCACCCTCATATAGGCTATGATCATATCGACCATATTCTTTATTCGATCTATGAGCACCATCACCATCATATTCATTGTAAGAATAGTGATGCCCACCATCATGGTCATACCTCTCGTCAACTCCCTCATAGCCTCCGTCACCCTCATTATCATACCCTCAATTGCTAGAGGCATAACCTTCAAAATCATCTCCACAAGACTCGGAAGCTATGGATGACATCGTTATCTCTCCTTCTCCTTATGTCTCCTCTTCGTGTACCTACAAAACGAGCAAACAAAAGTAGTAGCAAAGGTTCCTCACGTCACTCGTATTTGCACTCAAGCTTACCTCTCAATCTAAGCTTCTTCCATGGCTGGTCAAGAACCCTTTTAATCCAATTCAATTCACAAGATTGCTAACCTTTATGGAGTAATAGATTCTTGTTAATTGAAAGACGGATGACTCGATAAAGCAAAAGGACTTGAGCTAAGAAAATTCAACGAGGTTAAAATGAGAAAAACTTGAAAGAATTGGCACAAAAGAAATTCGGACTCAAGAACTAATCAACAACTAAGTATGGTCAGTTACTAGTGTTAATTAGCTTGGAAGATAAAACAAAGGATGAACACTTACCTAGCAAAACCTAGAAGCCAAAATGTCGTGAAACCGAATGGAACACGAACCTGAAATGCAATTTCGGGTAAATACGGGTACATCTAGAAGTTGGGGCTTCATATATTGGTCGTTTATGGGTTGTAATATCACCCTAAAAATGGCTATTGAGGGCACACAAGTGGAAGCATAAAACGCGTTTCTGGAGTACGTTTTATGCTTTGGAGGTACGTCCCGTACTTTGGATGTACGCCCAGGGCTTGGGAATGTATGTCCCGTACTTTAAAGTACGGGCTACACTTGTATCACATACATTGAGTGAATTTTTTAGCAACTTACTGGATTTTTTGCAATGTGCGCCCTCCAAAGGACGCCCAACACTTTGAAGTACATCCAATACTTTGTGGACGTACTTTGCTTTAGTGATTTAGTCTTTCACGAATTTTCCCCAAATTTTGGGCAAAATTTCTTGGATCTGATGACGTTTTGGCCCTACACAACCTAGGACTTTCCCCTTTTGGTCAAACAAACAACTTTGCTCCTTGACTTGGAATATTTTTTGGATTAAACCTCCCTTTTGACTCTTCTTCTCAAGATGAATATATGAATTTCTTAAAGAACATGAAGAACATTCAAATTTCCAAGTACTTTGATTCCAACTCGTTTTGCTCCCAATTTTCGGCTATGAACTTCCTTTCACTTGTAGAACAAAGCTCACTATCAATTGCGCTTCAATTTCTACCCTGTCATCAAGACCCATTTTCAAGTTCTTCGAGTCCTTCAAACCTTCAAAACCCAAAAATGGTAGATCCTTCAAATTAGCTCAAACTTCGGATCTAAGTTCTCTATGATATGGCGAACAAATCCCACTAACAATTTAGCTCCAATTTCAACTCAATCACTAAGTCCACTTTTGAGTTCTTCAAGCTTGGATGAACCTTCAATGGTGAAATCTTCAAATCTCAACCAAATTACTTCAAAATTCGTATCTAGATGTTTTCCACCTTGATAAACTCAAATCCAAACTCAAAATCCTTAAAATCAAACCACAAATTCAATTTTTGATTTTTTTTTTTGTTCAAACTAAAGGAACATTGGATTAGAAATTGTAGGGACAATCTCTTAGCCTAAGCTCTGATACCAAATGATACGAATTGATTTGGGGATGAAACCAAATCAACTCAAAATGCGAAAGTTAAGGATAGAAAGAAAGGGGATGAGGAATAGAGATAGATACTTGACCCGAACGGGGGGAATCCTATAGACAAATCTAGGTATATGAAAACTAAGCCCTTCTAATTTGAATTCAACAACCCAAAAGAACCAAAGCAATATGAATTCAAAGCAAGATATTCGGATGAAATCCACAAACGAACAATCTTCATGAAATCATTAGAAATAAATGGTTCAAAGACCAACAATGGAATCCACCATTAAATCTACTAAACTAAGCTAAACCTCAAACTTAAACAAACTATGATAATCCTATCATCACTCAAATATTCATCATCAAAATCTAAGTAATGAAAATGAAAGACAGGCTATATATACAAGCTAAGTAAAGAAGACTAATAGGAAATTACAATGCTACCCTGAATGAAGTAAGGACCTTGTTTGGCTAGTCTTCTTAGTGTAGTCTTCAATTCAAGAATTGGCCTTCAATGGCCAAACACACCCCTCCTTGCTTAGATGGACCTCTAATCAACTTTGCATGCATGGCCTTCTTGCAATCATAACCCTCCTTGCGTAAAGTAGCTACTTATACAAATAGCCCTTTGCGCAAATAGCCATCTTCTGGGCGTTCGGTTTTTTCTGTTCAATTTTATCAAACTTCGGTTTGGCTATTTCAGGTTTGGTTTTTTGAAGGTGGACACCAAACACCGAACCAAACTAGTTCGGTTCGGTTCTTTCGGTTTCGGTTTTTTAAAGTTCGGTTCGGTTTCGATTTTTTCAATTCGGTTTTTTTAATATAATATTAGAAGCGATTCCATTGATACTAATTCATATTCTCAAAAGCAATAAAACATAAAACTGATAAATTGAAATCAAAATCAAACAAACAGATACACAAGAACGTAAAACTATAATCATGACATAGGATTACTAGGTGTTACATACATACCGTAAGAATAATTAAGAAAACACATAAAGGACATACCTTAATCCTAAAGAGACATCCTAGTTACCTTTCTTTGTTAAGGATATTTGATTTTTTCAATTGAAGTGAAAAATTAGGGATACAAATGCAAAAGAGGACTTATTACAATTGGGTTTTTTTTACTTTAAATTTAATGGGCTTGGACTATTTTAATTTTCTTGGGTAATGTATAAAATTTCGGTGCGCGTTCGATTTTTCGGTTCGGTTTTATCAAACTTCGGTTCGGCTATTTCGGTTTCGGTTTTTTGACGATGGACACCAAACACCGAACCAAACTAGTTCGGTTCGGTTCGATTTTTCGGTTTTCGATATTTATGCCCAGCCCTACTTGAATCACCCAAGCTTGCAATTGTAGCCACTTTAAGAAGCAAGCCTTGGGCCTTGGACTCTTGACTTCTTCTCCCATGCTATCTCTCATAGCTTGAAGGCCCTCTAAGGACTCCATTTAAATGCTCCTAAAGCTTCATCCTCCATGATTCCGCTTCTAACACAAATCCTTGGAGAAGTTTGAGTAGTTGAGTCATTTGTGCCATTTAGGATCATATCACGTTTATACCGCATTATTTACTGATAAGGTTTCTAAGGTTTTGCAGTTTAAACATGCTGAGGAGATGACACATACAGCTAAAAGGGCCATTCATTCAAAAAAAAAATGTCGAGAGGACTATGCATTTAAGACCAAATTCAAAGGAAGAACAACAGAAGCTGCAATTCAATGAAGGAACACCCGGAAAGGGTAACAAAGCTATTTAAATAGAGTTTTTTCGCTAACTTATTTGTTCAGTGATTGAGACAGGAAATGGCGCTAGCGGAACAAAAGAAAGCAAAAAAAACCAAAGGCTAAACAACAAAAGTAAAAGCAAAGACGAAAAATTCAAGGACAAAGCAATAAAAGCGAAAAGCATCCGAAAAGGGAACAATGATGACGAAGCAAACGAAGACAAAAACTTGAAGAGATGTGATAACGGAAAAGCATCTGAGAAAGGGTAACGAAATCCTCCCTAAGTAAAGTTTGTTTTACACTGATGATAACGTCCAAATCTACTCCTCAAAGAGAAAGTGTACACGATCGTCGCAATATAATTTACCCAACTATGAGTCGAGGTCGATCCCACAGAGAACAATATACTAGGCGATTTAAACAAGTAAGGAATTATCACCAACTAAGCTAAGCCAAACACTTTTTCAATATTTGGTTTTTGATTTAAAAACTAACAAAGATAAAACTAACTAGAAAGCGGGTAAAATGATCAATGGCCACAAGTTTGGATACAAAGGAAATTACGCTCAAGTAACGATCCAATTTATTTCAAGATTTTACAACGAAGAGCGGGTTTTTGTTAATAGATAATGATTTCTAAAATCTCATTGAAAGTCTTCCAACCAAATCAATGAATTTCACTCTAAGTTTTTCCAAGCCGTAGAGTGTGATATTAGGCACAATCAATTTAACCTCAAGTAACTATCCTCTTCCGAGCTCAAGTTATTAAATGGGTTTAATGACCCAAATTCTTGTTAAGTAATCTTTCTCAACCTAGATTTCCTCTTCCGAGTTCAATCAAAGTAAATGGGTGAGTCTTAGGGTTAGCTACTCCCTTAAGAATCATTCAAAAAGAGATTAATTAAAGAAACAAAGACTCACTTCATTAGAAATAAAAAGCATTCAATACATAAGTAAAACAAGAGTTTCAATCCAAACTTTAACAATGTATACTTCCATAAACCAGGTTCAAGTATAGAAATGAAATACTACACACTTAGATATTTATTACAAAGCAAGAAATTAAAGAAATGATGTAAAGGTTCAAGAAAGTGCTCAACCAAATCTTCAAATCTTCAACTTCAAAGTGTGGTGTAAACCCTAGCCTCCAAGAACTTGGGCTTTATGCCAAAGATAATATTTTACAAACCCTAAAAGAGTATTTATAACATTAAAAAACGGGAACAAATTGTGGACAAAAATGCCCTGCGTGCACAACATGCTGCAGCAAGTGCCACTCGCAGATGCTGCATGCACAACATGCTGCAGCAAGTGCTGCTAGCATGTCTTTGCCAGAAAGTGTTGCTTGTTCTGTTTTTGCTCCATTTTGCTCTGTTTTGCTCCGTTATGCTCTCTGGGCATCTTATCCTACAAAACGATATAAATACACAAAAAGTAACAATAAAAGTGCTTGAAGAGTTACAAAAGCTTAAGAAATTAGCATTGAATATCCCGTAATTTCACAGCACATCAACACCCGCAACTTAAAGTCTTTGCTTGTCCTCAAGCAAATCAAAACCAAAATCTCAATGAGGATCCACTTTAAGTACAAAACCATGACTTTGGTTGGTACCAACAATTAGGCTACAAGCATGTGAAACTTCAACCAAATAACTCCCTCATTGCAAAATACAATTTCAAGAATGCAATAGAGATTCAAAACAATCAAGCAACAACACTCAAGCCTCAATAAGTGACTCAAAACCACTAGTTTGTTAGATATGCTCATTTGACTTAACTTGGAATTTTTTTTTTTCAATATCGTCAATCTATCGTAATCCACATTCCCTCACAAGAAAGAAAGTCCCAAAATCACTATATTCACGACAACAACACAAGGGACATATACACAAAGTCACTCACACTCAACAAAGAAATTCTAGTGCTAACAAATATCACACCATAAGCTTGCCCTTATTTTCAGTCATCACTAACTCAAGAACATTCGGTTGGAGATCACATAGGGACTTTTTAAGCTTGTAATGTAGGCTTAGGGAAGGGTAGGATAAGTATTTGGGATACAAGTGACAAAACCCTTCTCGAACACTACACAATACCTTTTTCCCACTTTCCTCTTCATTTCAAAACGTTACTCCTTCCTTTGCATACTAGTTTCCCCAATTATTCCAACTTCTTTTTGTGCAACCATTTTCTTGATTTCTAATGTTTTTTTTTTCAATTCCTTTTTCACAAAGATACATTTTTTTTTCACAAAAAGTTTGCAACCTTTTTGTATTTTTCAAATTTTCTTCCTTTCTTTTGACTTTTCCACAACACTAACCTTCACCACTTCTCAAGCAACACTAACACTCCCAACTTAGGCTTTTGGCCTCAAATTCACAATTTCATGTTCAAGGAGGGAAAGGTTCAAAAGAGAAACTTTTCATCAAAAAGGATAAAGGCTTGTAATGTAGCAATCAACGAAAAGGTCATAGGCTCAAATGGGGTTACTAGTGATATTATTTATGTAATGGTAGGCTGGAAAGGCTAAAGAGGCTTTTTCAAAAATCACAAAGATAGCCCAAGGTAATCTCTCCAACCAACATAATCAAACTTAGCATTGAAAGACTAACCGGGAAAGTTCTAGATGATAAAAGTAAACACAAGAATTATTCAACAAACACTCACCACACATGGCATATGAACTAGTCAAGATGGATCAATTTTACTTCCTAAGCAAGAACAACTAGAGCAATATCTCATAATCCAAAGTAAACACAACTAGTAGGTACAGAGTCACCAAATGAGCCAAAAAGTTATCACAAAGATCATTCTTTCCTATGCACCTTGCTTTTTAACTAACGCAAAACAATTTGGAGGGGTATTCGCATTTCAACATTTCACATGCAAGAGACTAACTCTATTAGTACCAAACAAGCCAAGAGTTTTCACATTTTTCCTCAAAGGAGCACCTACACCTAAACTACAAGACTAATGAAAGAAGCTAAGAAATAAAATAAAATAATAAGAGTGACTAATCCACAACATGCCAAAAGAACGAAATTTTCAGAAATTTGAGCAAGTTCCATTTGTAACGTTTATCCACAGCCACACCAACAGTCACAAAATAAGCCCGGTTAGGGCTCACAATCAAGCATAACCAAAATATAATGTGCTACCACATGCCACCCCCAACTAAAAATATTGCAGTGTCCTCACTGCATAATGACAAAAAAAAAAAAAGTTTTGCAAAAACTGTGCAATTTTAAAAAATGCCGCAAATTGTGTCCGATTAACGGTCTTTGCAATTTTAAAGCCTACTACTTTCAAATGTCCGGAAATCCGACCCGCTCAAAATAACTCCAAAAATTCTGAAACTTTGCAGATTAGTCAAAAACCATAAACTAAACTATTCTAAAAAATAAAATTTCAAAAACGATTTAAAAATTTTAAAACGATGTGTTGCCTCCCACCAAGCGCTTAAGTTAACATCGCAGCACGACGGTTATCTTTACCACTTTTCTCTCCATTTGGAAGATATGAATTTGCGCCCCAACTTTGAATCAAGATTCTGGTGATGCTCGTGAGGCGGTGGTAGGAAAGCAAAGAGGCCAACTCTCGGGTGTCGCATTTTGCACTTCTTGGCCCGTAAGTGAGGCGTGCCATTTTGTCTTTTTGGCATAGCAAACTTCAAAATGAAAGCGCTTTCTTCTTCATCTCCAAAATTCTCCATAGGCTCGGTTAGTTCAACTTCAATATCATCAACCAAGCACAATGTTGAAAAATGGTTGGAATGTGGTCCAATGCGCTTCAATTTCAAATTCGCTTCATTTTTGACATCCTCACCCAAAAATGAACTAGAGTCTTCAAAAACCATTTCATGAACTTTTTTTATACAACTCTAGTATCATTTCTTCAATCTTGGCATCTTGCATTATTTTTGGATTGGTCGGTTGGCAATTCACCATTAGCTCATGAAAATCAATCTTGACCTCTTCTTCAGTGGAAACCAACTCAAAATTACAATCCATGGCCCTTTGATATTGAGCATTACATACTTCAATCTTTGCATTCAATTTGGTCTCCAATTTCTGGATAGCAATTTCAAGTAGCTCCACTTCTTGACTTTGCTCAACATGCATTTTTAGAAATTCTTCCATCATCCGTGAAATGCCTTCACGGTGATCTCCATAGGCTTCAAGTTGTTGAGCTTGATTGTCACACCCTAATTTCCGATAGGGCATGATGGGCACCCGACCCTTACCTAGGGCCGAGCGAACCCGCTGACTTTCGTAATACTCATAATCATACTGGGCCCGCAGAACATGACATAAGTACATAATGAATTTTTTTTTGAAACAGACATGCCTTTCATCTTTGTCAAATCAAATAAAACTAGCATCGTACGAAATCTGTAAACATATGTAGTTCGTAACATGATGCATGATACTACATCGGCTTACATAGCCACGTACAAAACTGACATATCACACACACGACACCGACTAAAGTCTGTAAATACCAACATCTCGGATACCATACAAAAGCATAAATATACTAAAGACTCCGGAAAAAATGGAGCTCGCCAATAAAATTTACGGGACGTCTTCCGCTAACGTCATCTACTCATCGTGGGTACTCATAAATGGCAGGTTGAAAAAGCCCCGAAGAAGGGGTCGTGCCAAATATAGTAATCGAGCATGTAAAAAGCATTAGATAAACTCATAAAACGAGGTCATAAACCAAAGTAATAATATTATTAAAATGAGCATAAAAATTTGAATACCAAAGGGCTTGCACCTAAAGTACAAATCATACATAGGCGGTACGAAAGACAAATGTGATAATCCGAATGCCAAAATGCTTAGCTTTCTATTTTTGTAAAACGTTTCAATCTCATATATATAGAAAATAGAACAAATCATATGCCGACATTAATGATCGATCATAATCGGATCGTCAAAATCACATACACACATACCGCGGTCAAGTACCTTTGGTTCCAATGTCACATATACACATACTTTGAAAATCCAGTACCCAAAATAGCCAATGTCAGTATATACACATACTGCGCGGTCAAGTACCCAACGGTGAAATATATATACACATTCCGGTCAAGTATCCACCCGGTCTTAATATCACACATACACATACCAAGGTCAAAATATAAGAAAACGGTAATATCACACATACCGTTAACACAAAATATCCGGTGGCAATATCACACATACCGCGGTCAAAATATCCAACAATATCACACATACCGCGGTCAAAATATCCTTTAAGCAATATCACACATACCGCGGTCAAAATATCTAGCGGCAATATCACATAGTGCGCACGATCACACAACGAGCCCGGGACTCGGCGAAAGACATACAACAAAATGAACAGGAGGATTAGTAATCGTGGGAAACCATATGCAATGCAAAACACTTACAAAGACCCAATAGGATAATCAAAATTTAAGGCCATATGTTATTTCAAAACCGAAACAATAGTCAAATCGATTTTCTTCCGAATATCACTCTATGGAACATATCACACCGAACTTCGTAAACCATAGTCACGTATCAAAATCACATACATAAACAACCCTTATTTCATTTAAAGACTCAACCGATAAATATATAATCATACTCGGGGTCGGAAAGGTAGTCATATTAAGTTCTTTTCAAAAAGTCGTCCAAGCACTATACAAAGAAAAGTCGCGGGACCCACGGACGAGCGTCAACCCAATCCGGGCCCGCCTATGGAAATCATAGTCATTATACGTCATAGAATCATTTACGAGCATATCAAAGCCATCCGGTTCTGTTTGTGAAAGTTACGGACGTTCGTAGTTACAAAACTCTTTTGAAATCAAAACTTTTTATGCGATATTGAAAACCAATCATACAAAGACATATAAACCACAGCTTGACCATATAAGGATACCAACATCGAGAAACAAATATGAATCATAACCATGCTCGGACTTTAAGAATAGAATTACCCCCGAAGCTCATAATATATCATAACTTAGCCATATCTAAGACATGCCAAGAGAAGGAAAGGTAAGCTTTACATACCTCGTTCGCTTCCTACGCTAGTCAACCTTAAGGCTCGAGCTTCCAACAATCTACAATAACGTCATTAGGCGTCAACCATTAGTCATACACATTTAAGAATCCGACTCCAAGCCGTCACTTATTTACAAAAATTCCGACAAAGAAATCCCCTATAAATCCAACAACCCGAGAATTCAACTCGGCCAATATCAACAACAACCATACCAACAATCATAATAACAATATCCATAAGTAATTCCAAACGCATTCTAACATTAATAACTCCTTTCTACATAATTCGACGACATTCATGCATATTCAATTCAACTTCATACATTCAAACTAATATCAACGATCGCATATTCAAATACCAATCCAAAACCATTCAAACACGATTCAAGAACATTTCCAACAATCCGCACAATATTTCAAACAATCCAATTAGTGCTCTACTCCACCCGAAACCTCAAATTTCCATAAGAACAACAACAATACATTTTCTTCCTTCCAAATTCATGAACTACATTAAGAATCCATTACTTCCATAAATTCAAGAAACTATATAAAAACTCCATAACAAGCCACAAACAACTATAACTTCAATTTGAGCCATTAAACTTCCATTAGCATCATAGAATCCACAACACAACCATCCAAACATACTAAATAAATTTAGTTCTTCACTTCCATTCAACACTACACATGCACGGCCAAACTACACCACATGGCTACAACTTCAACATCACAATTTCATGAACTTCATTCACTTCTACATATCACAACATGCACAAATCACCCATAAAACATGTAAGAAGATTGAATCTCACCTTTTTCCATCCATGTTCTCCCACGGCTAGAATTGGCGAGTTGCGACAACGAGCGATTCTCTTGTTCCAACAACTACTCCATGTCGTAGAGGGCCTTCCAATAAGTTGAACACATAGAAGAAAATAATTTTTGTGAGAAATTTTCCATGGCATAGGTTCGGCCAGCCCTTGGCCGAACACTCCCCTTCTTTTTTTCTTCATGTTTCTCCAACTTTCTAGAGTTGGAAAAGATGATCAATATGTTGCTAGTCATCCCTCATCTATATATAAAGAACCCCAACAAATATAAAGTGCACACATGTGCCACTCATAAATTTAACTAATCAAACTTGGCCAAATTTTGTGGGAGGGACCCACACCATACTACATATGCCACACGGCCATAGTGGCCATTTCATGAAAAAAAATAACAACTTTGTTTCCACTTCTAGCCCCCAAGTCTTCATGAAATATTTAACTTTCTAAATTTTTCTTATTCCAAATTTACCCTTAACATTCCATACCAATTGAAAAGATGAATATATGCAACTTGTGCTTTAACACAAAATCAACACAAGGATTTTCGGGCTCATCTTTCAAATTTGAAATCTCTTCTTCAACCAATTCATTTTGAGGAGTTGACACTTCCATGACAATTGAGGAATTGGCATCCTCAAATGAATCATTCATTCTTTTCATAACTTCTCCATTTTCTAGAATGGATTGTTGGAGGAGTTTTCGCTCTTCCTCCATCTTAGCTTCCCGATCTAAGTATGTTTGGAGCATTGCCATAATGCCTTCAAATCCGGCACTTTGTCCTTCGCTTGTCATGTCATTGTCCCTATCAAACTCAAAATCACAACTAGCATTTCGTTAGAACAACTTGGGGGAGGGGAGCAAAATAATTGGGACAATCACCCCAATGTCCACCTTGACCACCACATATATTACAAATATTCCCATCATAGGATTGAGACGGTCCACACATCTCTCTCCCGGGAGCATTTCACAATCTTGCCAAAAGTGGGGTCCTCCACAATATGGACATGGGTCATCAAAAGATGGATTGCAACCATCAAACCCATTTTCATTCCAAGATGCCATAGAGACAAAAGTAAAAATAAAATAAAAACTAAACACAAAACACAGAAAAAAAAATCACAAATACATTTTCACAATATTCACAAGTTTGGATCAAAGCAAGTAAGCTAAAATCCCATACTAACCCAAATACGCCAAACTATTCCCCGGCAACGGCGCCAAAATTGATAACGTCCAAATCCACTCCTCAAAGAGAAAGTGTACACGATCGTCGCAATATAATTACCCAACTATGAGTCGGGGTCGATCCCACAGGGAACAATATACTAGGCGATTTAAACAAGTAAGGAATTATCACCAACTAAGCTAAGTCAAACACTTTTTCAATATTTGGTTTTTGATTTAAAAACTAACAAAGATAAAACTAACTAGAAAGCTGTTACACCTCGCATTTTTGCACATTTGAATATTCCGAGCTAATGGCGGGAAGTTAAGGACAAGGTTATAAAATTTTCTCTAGAATGCATAAGTGGCGTATTCATTTCTAGTGGCATGGAATATTAAGGAAAAATTTCGGGTTAAAAATTAATTATGGAAAGTTAAGAGTTCATGAAATTAAAGGTTAAGGGGGTGTGGGCCAAGGCCCACATGGAGGCTATATATAAATATATGTATACAAGAAGGATGACTAAGCAACCATGGGATTCATCTTTTAATTATGTAGAAAATTCAAGAAACTTGGAGGGAAAGCCAAAGAGAAAAATCTAGAAATTTGGAGTAAAATGGGGAGGCATGGCCGGCCATGTGACCAGCCATGTGCCAAATATTTAGGCATATATACGTATACTTCATGAAGAGTAAGACAAGAGAAATCATTTTCAACTCTAGAAAAATCAAGAAAGTTGAAGAACAAAAAAAGAGAGAGAGGACGGCCAAGGATAGGGGCTGGCCGAACAGCCTTTGAACTTTGATCATGGAAAGTATTTTCCTCTAGTTTTCATACTAATTGAGATGTCCTCTATCATATGGAGTGGTTGTTGGAGGAAGGAAACCATTTGTTTTGCATGGAACAAGGCCTAGCCGAGAGGATTGGGAGGTAGAAGGTAAGGTCTAATCTTATTTTTCATATGCCATGCATGGTTTATGTATGTTGTGAAGTGTGGAAATGGATGGAAGTCATGAAATTATGGTGTTGTTGATGTGTGGCCGTGTGTGATGCTATGTAAAAGTAGAGAATTAATTCGTTTGGCATGTTGAAATTGTCGTATTATGGATAATTGTATGTGTGGTGGAATGTGTAGAAATGAATGAACTTCATGGAATTATGTGTGTTGAAACTAATCCGTGTAGGGGCTGTTTTTGATGAAGTATGATGAGCTAATTTTATGTAGAGTTTTGGTTATTGTTTGTTGTGAATTATGTGATAAAAGTGAAGGTCTAAATGATTCCAAGGGAAGTTGTAGTCGTATGGACTGTTTTGAAAGTTAGTATGATTTTAATATGTTTTCTCACATCTATGAAGATGATGTTGTTAATGGGTGGATTGTCGACATAGTTTATAAATTTGGAAGAAACAAATGAATCGTTGTCGTCCCTATGTAAATTGGAGGGTTCGGGTGAAGTGGTAAATGGTATGGGCTGTTTTGCAAATGATATGGATTGCTTGGAATGCTTCTAAATCGTATTTGAATGGCTTCGGGATAATAGTGAACGAATGATCAATAATGTGAGTTTGAATATGCGTAGCTTACTTGAAGGTGAATGAGATGTTATTGTTCGTATTGTTGTTGGTTTGGCCGGGTTGAATTCCCGGATTGTTGTTGATTGAAATTAGCCAAGTTGAACTTGGTGGGATGGAGTATTTACGGGGAAATGCGCCGAAATTTCGACCGAGACAAAGTGTTACTTTGAAAAATTAACTCATGGATGCCCCTAACCAAGGTTTGGTAAATTTGACCATTTGTAGATTTTTGGCAAACTTGGAGCTTGGAATTGGAGGAGCGTAAGGAGCGGAAAAAGGTATGTAAGACTTTATTTCCTTTCTTTGGCATGTCTTAGACGTGTAGGCTTGATTTCGCGCCTCGGGGACTTTCCTAACTCTAGAAATCCGTGGTTGAAATTTTCTACTATTCACTCAAAGAGAATTGAACCCAAAGCTCATGAATAGTGAAAGGAAGATCTACACCCCCTAGAACTTGCAAGAGTAAAACTCGATTACCCTAAGACTTCCTAAGTAAAATCACGGAACGTATTACATGTAAGTTGTGTACGCCGCCTCATTCGACCGAGGCGGGCCCACTACTCCCGGATTCCCCCTTATTGTTTCATTAAGTTTATTTCTGTACTATAATCAATGAAGGGCTTTGATCATCACTCCGACTACAAAACAATAACTATTTTAATTAAACCCTTGACCCCAAAGCATGATTTTCCTTACTAAAAGTCTACAAGTGTTTTTCAAAATACTCATTTTTCTTCAAAAACCAAGTTTTGCAATATTGAAAGCCTTAAAGACTAAGACAACGATTATGGTTCTATGATGATAATGATGATGCTAGAGATGAGAAAAAGGTATGATACTGTTTTCCTAAGGTTCCAAAGTACACGAAATCTTGTCTTGTGACCCTATTCTACGTTGTTCATGATGTTGCTTTTCGTTGATAGTCTCGCCTTAAAAATACTCGTTCCTTCAAGGTGAGACAAGGCGATCCCGGTCAATCCATAATGTAATCGGAGGTTACCGACCTTACGTTACTCCGATAGACATATGACTTTCTTTGGGCTCCCATGCATGCTATTTATATGATAATGTATATAATATTTGATATTGATGAATGTTTATGATACATAATATTGTTGACTGTATATGTGGGGAATGGGGAGGGCAACTGTGTCCACCTGATTCAGCTGGCTTATCATCCCGGACGCGGGATGCCCGGACGCGGGATTTATGGGAGAGCCGTACGCGGCGTCTGTTCTGTGATATATATATTTGTATATAATATGATATACTTGGGACACTGTTGGGGAGGGGGGTGGGAGAGCCGATGAAATCGGCGTCTGTAACTGTGAGCAAAAAGCACCGTTTTCCGAAAAGTATCTGTTTTCTATGTACAAAAAAAATAATAAAAACACCGTGTTCAAAAAAAGGAAAAGCTAGGCATGCATGGCCTCCGCCCTGAGTGGCACACACGGGTACATGTTACTCCTTTATCCTATGATACTGTCTATGTTTCCATATAGTTATTACTCTGCACAGGTTACCGTTTTACACGTGATATGCTCTACAACTCTTACTATGTTGTTACTGTTCATGTCCTGCATACTCAGTACATTGTTCGTACTAACCCCTCTTCTTCGGGGGCTGCGTTCATGCCGCGCAGGTACACCCAGACGGATCGAAGTTAATATAGAAGATGTTCCAAATAAGTTGGCAAGCTCCATTTGGCCTGGAGTGTAGCCGAGTCGGTACACGTGCAGGGAGTTCCGATTACGCTAGAGACCGGCAACGTCGTGGGTTTCGAGTCGCCTTGTACTACGATACCGCCCCGTATAGTTACATATTTTATTTGATTCCAAAGCAACAAAGGTTTATTTCAGCAGCCTTATTATGTATACTTGACGTAGAGCTTTCAAAAAAAATTAGTACGTAGAAAGAGTCAGTGGGTTCGCTCGGCTCCGGTTACGGGGTCGGGTGCCCATCACACCCTAGTGAGATCGGGGTGTGACAAAAGCGGGTAAAATGATCAATGGCCACAAGTTTGGATACAAAGAAAATTACGCTCAAGTAACGATCCAATGTATTTCACGATTTTACAACGAAGAGCGGGTTTTTGTTAATAGATAATGCTTTCTAAAATCTCATTGAAATTCTTCCAACCAAATCAATGAATTTCACTCTAAGCTTTTCCAAGCCTTAGAGTGTGATATTAGGCACAATCAATTTAACCTCAAGTAACTATCCTCTTCCGAGCTCAAGTTATTAGATGGGTTTAATGACCCAAATTCTTGTTAATTAATCTTTTCCAACCTAAATTTCCTCTTCCGAGCTCAATCAAAGTAAATGGGCGAGTCTTAGGGTTAGCTACTCCCTTAAGAATAATTCAAAACGAGATTAATTAAAGAAACAAAGACCCACTTCATTAGAAATAAAAATCATTCAATACATAAGCAAAACAAGAGTTTCAATCCAAACTTTAACAATGCATACTTCCATAAACAAGGATCAAGTATAGAAATGAAATACTACACACTTAGATATTCATTACAAAGCAAGAAATTAAAGAAATGAAGTAAAGGTTCAAGAAAGTGCTCAACCAAATCTTCAAATCTTCAACTTCAAAGTGTGGTGTAAACCCTAGCCTCCAAGAACTTGTGTTTTATGCCAAAGATAATGTTTTACAAACCCTAAAAAAGTAGTTATAACATTAAAAAACGGGAACAAATTGTGGACAAAAATGCCCTGCGTGCACAACATGTTGCAGCAAGTGCCACTCGCAGATGCTGCATGCACAACATGCTGCAGCAAGTGCTGCTCGCATGCACAACATGCTGCAGCAAGTGCTGCTAGCATGTGCTGCCAGAAAGTGTTGCTTGTTCTATTTTTGCTCTATTTTGCTCTATTTTGCTCCGTTATGCTCTCCGGGCATCTTATCCTACAAAACGATATAAATACACAAAAAGTAACAATAAAAGTGCTTGAAGAGTTACAAAAGCTTAAGAAATTAGCATCGAATATCCCATAATTTCACGGCACATCAACTAACAAGTTTGTTCGTTTTGCAGAGAACGAAGATTTTTACAAAAGAATTTTTTTTTAGATTACAAAAAGATATAATCACGATTTACCGAAGTCTGGTCTCCACTAAACAGCATTGTATCAAGGTATTGAGACCCCGACTAGACATCACATGGCCTGCCTTAATACAATGACTGATTAGACGTCTTAAATTTGGTAAGCATAGTCCTCACCTGAATCAGGTGACGTAATTCTGACATCAAATTTAAGATCGTCTACACAGAATGTCATCAAAGATGGATAATTTTGACCCGAAGGGTGGTCACAATTTTCATCCTGACAATCTGTGATTTGAAGATGACGTGTTGATATCAGCATTGAAATGTCATATTCACAAAAGAATCTAGTCCTTTCGGAAGATGTGAACCCAGTCGACGGGCGGGTATTCTTCCCCGGAGTCAAAAAAGTAACGTGTCAGTCTTGCCACCGATGTAAGCTTCATTCCTCAAGATGACGATATGGATTAAATGACTACATGCCGAAGGGACTGAGTCATCATCCATATATATAGCCAAAAATAGGTAGCATAATTCCGAGGTCGATGTCCACAATCGTTGAAATACGAATGTGATTCCTACATCAAGATTTGCGGTCGCTACTGCAGTTTATTTCAAGTTAACATAATCCTGGTTCAGGGATAGTGGTAGTCATGAGAAAAGGCTTCGCACTTGAGTATGCAGTAGTGCACTCTGATGTGCAGCCTACATTTAACATAATTCTGACTAAATGTTGTAATTCTGGACACAGAGGTTAATAGTCATCATGAAAGGAATATGATACTGCACTCTGATGTGCAGCCTACATTTGGGTATTTTTGACTATAAGTGATGCAGTCCCGAACTAGTATACCGCAGACTTTGTTTGAGGATAACGATGCAGTCGACACCAGATTTGCGACAGTCACCGCAGTGTGTGAAAATGATGTGAGTCCAAATTTTCAAGGGTGGTGGATATCATAAGAAACAAAAATGACCTCGCACTTTAAAACGTGGTTTTCATTAGTAGCATCCTGCTTACGAAAATGACAACCGGACTGGGGTGTGAAGGTTTAGCAAAATGCGGTATTGTAACAACCCCAATTTTAACAAGGGGTTAGTTTATAATTTATCAAAAAAAAAAAGAATTAAGTGTTATTGAAAAGGAAAAGAAAGAAATGGGCGAAGCCCAAAAAGGGGGGGGGGGGACAAAAGGAGTTTAAAGTCTGATGGTCCAAGCATGAGAAAAAAAATCAGAAAACAGAGATAGAACGCAAAAAGGGAAACGCAGTGCAAGAAAAGAATAGAAGGGAAGAAAATGAGAGGAAAAGAGGGGAGAAAATAAGGATTTTCAACCCAAATCATCAAGGTAATGCCTCTAATCTTTTATTTAAGTTTATTATGTAATTATGGGTGAATTTATGTGGTGAAAACATGGGGATATTTTGAGGAATTGAGAAAGTTTATCCCTAGGGTTCTTCAACCTAAATTATTGATTTGAAGGGGCAAACAACATCAGATTTTAGACTTCTATATATCGTTGGAATTGTCTTGTCGAAAACTTCCCGAAAACATATGTCTTGTCGGGTTTTGAACCCATTGACCAGAGGGCATTTTCGTCCTTTAAAACTTGACTTCGACTGTTTAAGCCTCTAAAAATATAAAAGTGGTTTGACCATTATAAATCCATTTTTTTATAGTTTGATGTGATCTGGAGACTCGAGAATGCAGTTTTGATTTATTGGAAAGTGCGCTTGAATTGTGAATTTGAGGTAAGTGAGACTTTAAGCTTTGGGTGCTTGCTTTTCAAACCTGTTTTAAAAATATATGTTTTGTCTGCCTGGTCCATGTGTTGGGTCGAGCATGTGCTTGGCAGAATCGGTGGTCCTTGAGGCCAGCCGCGTATACTTTATTTTCAAATACTCTAAAACTCTCTTTATAAATTGTTTCGTGATGCGATATGGCTATGAGCCATGAGATTGGGGCATTGTGTATGCTTCCCTTTGACATTGTGTACCTGCTTCTTGATTTTACTAGGCATTGTGTATGCTCCCCTTAGAGTTGTGTGTGCTTCTTGATTTTATTGAGGCCTTGTGTATGCTTCTTGATACATTTGACACATTGGGTATGTTGTTGTGGATACGTGGTGTTGATAAAAAATTTAACTGCTGTTATGACAGGCCCTTAGTGTAAATTGTGTTGAGATATATACTATTCTTGATAAACGATTGTTTTGTCGGATATTATATTATGATATAATCCTTGTGCATAATAGTTTTGTGCTTATTGTGTGTTTGTATTTTCTAACACTTGTTCCAGGGGTATTTAGAGTGGCGGGTCGAGGATCTTACTGGGTTATATTTACATATATCTCACTCCTTACCTGCATGTCCATGCAGATACTATTGGTGACGACGAAGCTAGTAGCTGACGAGTTTGCTAGAGTTGATCTATTGGTTGGGGTGAGCCGCCGCTTTGTTCGTGGAGGCTACCAAAAGTGTCTTTATCATTTATTTATTAATATTTTTTTCTTTTGGGGTTTACAAACCCGAGTCTTTTGTAATTCTCTTAGATGCTCCATGGTCTAGTGTGGGATTTGGGCAAGAGTATTTGGTTAATATTTTGAGACACTAATTATCTGTAATTAATTATTATATTATTTGAGTGCTTATTTAATTTGGTTAATGCTGCAAAATTATGGTTAAGATATGAACATGTGGTTTGCCTGGCCGGTGGTGTGTGTTGGGTACCAATCACGTCTAGGGGGTATTTTGGGACATGACAAAGTTGGTATCAGAGCCTAGATTTTAAGTCCCGGGTCATGGAGCAGTGTTTGGTAAAGTCTTGTTCATGGGTATGTAGGCGCCCATACTTATGACCTTGAGGCTACTGAACATCTAGGATCATTTCCCTTCTTTCATTCCTTATTCATACGTTGAGTTGAATCTAGTCTAATTGTTGTAATACTTATTCCGCAGACGGCTAGGACATGCATATCCTCCTCTGCTAGATGTCACGGTTGATTCGAAAGTTTTTTTAGCATCACATGTGCAACTGAGAGTGATACTGAGCACATGGAATGTTGTGTCCGTTGATTGTAGTTGAGATTGGACTAGTGTACACTTTGGGATAGTTCTATTTACAAAGAAAATTCTGCCAAATATTTTTTAGAAGTTCCGGAGTTTGTGAAAATTTTGAACGTTAAGAAATCGTTGAATGGAAGGGTAGCGGCTGTGGGTTCCCTAGTCATAAAAAAAAAAGTGGTCAAATGATATAAAAAAAAAATTGTGTAAGGGCAACCATTCAAATCTAGAGTTGTTGGTATAACTCTATATTATGAGTCTTATCGGTAAATAGAAAGAGTGTAGCGGGAAAGTAAGAAGTGTAATTGCATACCCATGCCTATGTTGTTGGGCTTTATGGTGAAAGATATTTTGAGAAAAGTTCTTAAATGGTTCTAAGCTTAATGCCTCATAAAGCGATTCACTATTATTAGTAACGTCGTGATGGTGATGTCATATGTGTGACTGTGGCGTAATATTGCATATCTTAAGTGTATTAAGTATGAGCATGATAATGGCCCTATGAGATGCACAACTTGTTTGTGGAGTAGGTCCCTAGGTGAATTCCAGATTGTGAGCGAGAATAAGACTTAAGTATAAGAATTATTGAAACAAGATAGTAAGATGTTTAGCATGAAACTCAGTGTATAGTGGCTTGATTAGTTGTTGAAGGGAAAGACGTGGAATATTAAAGACTATCACGCACCAAGAAAATAAATGAATCATAAAAGAAGTTGGAGTAAATAAGAAATGACATGATTGCCACAGATAACCAGTTCACACAGTTTTGTTGATATACGTTGTTTTCGATAAAGCACAAGCTTGAGGAAGATGAGAAACATGTTAATGAGATGATAGTATAGATGAGGATAAAGAGAGAAGTTGATACTTTGATGTACCATTTGTGATTTTGATCCGAGCGGTGGAGTCTACTATTATTGGCTGGTCTATCAAACATGTGTGGACACAATTCAGAGTCATGATACGTTTATGTGCTGTAAAAAAAAATTAACGGAGTAAGGATGCCCTTAAAAAAAATTCAAAATTTAAAAATCCCAAGAAAATTGCAAAAGTTGATGTATAATTATTATTCCATAAATATTAACGGTTACAAGAAATTACGAGTTATTTACTTTCACAAACATGAGTTGAAAAGAAGATACATATCCCGCTCCGTCTAACTCGGGAAAATTGTTAATTAAAACGACGTATGAATTACGACTCATTTTTTACTGCATTTTTCATATTTTTAAATATTACTCGGAAGTATGTCAATATTGGGCTCGTTTTGAATCTCGTGTTTTAAAACAACGTATTATGATTTTTATTTCATCGAAATATTATTTTACGAGGGGCGTATTAGACTAATTAACCTAAAACTATGTTGTATTTTATAAAAAATAAGGAGGGGATTTTTATCTACTTGTACCTTCGTTGGTACTATTTGGATAAGGTCTTTTTGGGGGAAAAGTACGGCCAAATGGCCTATTTTTGTCCATAGAATTCAAAATGCTTAGTTGGATGATTTTTGAAAATTTGAATAAGGATTTTGGGGGGAAAAGCTATGGCCACATGGCCTATTTTTGTCCATAGAATTCTAAATTGGCTTGCCTACAAATAGAAGGGATGGACATTAAAAATGGAGGAGGTCACATTTTTTGAGAGAGAAAAAAGGGGGAAATTTTATCTTTCTATTTTGGGGGATGGGGACCACACAATAGAATACAAAAAATATCTATCATCATCTTACTAGAAAATGGTCACGGATGAGAAAAAAAAGGAGGGACCTATAGAAATTAAAAAAACATATCACCACCTTCTTTTGTCACAACCCATTTTACTAGGACATGCGGGCACCTATCATTCCCACCGCGATAGGCGATTCCTTATCCCAATATAACCAATTTAAGTAAAGGTTGAAGAAATAAACATAGAATAAGCCTCAAATTATCCATATAAGATAAAGTGCGGAAATACGAAATACAACCCCATCGATCTGGTCTGGTTATACAAGACCACTAATTACATACTACGAGTCTGAAAGATGATAAATTCTCATAATAAAACTATCTCGAAATAAGAGTAAGACAAGTAAGTAAAGGAGAGGACATCCAGGCAGCGGCCGTCAACGTGCTCACCCTGGAATGACTCTACAGCCACCTCGCAAAACATCCCCAAGGGAAAAGAGTGAAACTTGTCTAATACTCTGCATCCATAAAAGAATGCAGCAAGCGTAGGTCAGTACAAAACAACAGTACTGGTAGGTATCATTGGCCGACTAAGCATAGCTAACACAACTGACATAATAAGCAGATAAGCAAATAAACCAATAATCTATAAGTCAATGTAATCAATCCAAGTATCCGTCATCGCTTATGTAAAGCATCTAATCCCAAATGTGCCAAGTCTGAATATATCCAATCACATCCAAAATCACAATACAACACCAAACCTCTCAAATCAAGTCATAGTGCAATGCAATGCAGTAGTGTATGAATGCAATGCCATGCAAATGTTGTGTACATATGTACTCCGGACGGAAATATCAACGTCTCGATAGCACAACCCAGCATGACTCGCGAAGTCTAAGTGCCACCCGTCCCGAATCTTTGCCCAACAGACAGACGAAACCCCAGATCTTTGCCCATAGGGGGTTTCACCGGCACCACCCTGGGGGACCCGCGGAGTCCATACACTAACAACGATTCCGGAACTAACATCAGATATCGGTCATGCAACAACGATTCTGAAATTGATCATCGGACATCGGCCTCTAACATCACTCAAGTAAAAGAGTTTTACCAAGTATCCATTTCACACAATCAATGATTCCAGGATGAACATCGGATATCGGCTACCTCACGTCACTCAAGTAAAAGAGCTTTATCAAGTATCAATTTCACTCAAACAACGATTCCGAGATGAACCTCGGATATCGGCCATGCAGTAGTGTATCATGAAAATGAGAGTGCATGCAATGCATGGATCAACATCGATAATCATGCTCAATATCACAAGTACCAACAATGGATAAGCCACAATATATCTGAATCAGAAATACCAACAGTGAATATGTCAATAATATAACCGAATCACAAATACCAACAGTGGGTATGCCAACAATGTATCCGAACCACAAATACCAACAGTGGGTATGCCAATAATATATCCAAATCACAAATACCAACAGTGGGTATGCCAACAATGTATCCGAACCACAAATACCAACGGTAGGTATGCCAATATCCGAATCACAAATACCAACAGTGGGTATGCCAACAATATAGTAATCAAGACGATAAACAGAATCCAATATCTATCAACAACTCACGGCTACAAACCAACACAATAGAACAATCAAACACAATACAACGGGGTGGCCAGTCCTAACACATAACAGGGCCCAACCTAAGGCAATATCCAATCCAACTTTATACCCGAAGGTTCACATACTGTCTCCGATAATATAATCTAAATATGTGCTTCGCTATAGGAAGTCTCACCAAAGGTAAGCCATAAACTACACCAAAGGTAAGCCATAAACTACCTGGATTGCCGAACCGCAACACCAACAACTCACTCCTTTGCCTGCGTTTCCGTTGAACCTCAGAACCAAAGTAGTCTAAGCATAATTGAAAACTAGATTAGAAATCATGAAGAATGATACTAATATTGCTGTTATTCATTTTAGGTCAATTCCAACCCTAGAATTTGGGGAAATGAGCCCATAAGGGCAAAACAGGAAATTCGGGGGTAAAACATCAAATTAAACACTAGGTGATCAAAACCCATCAACTAATTGCTAAATTAACTCAAGGATTCACCCAATTTTGAAATTCAAGTTAAACCCCCAATTTTGGGTATAAACCCTAACTCTTAGATTCAAGAATCCAACACTAATAATGGAAGATATATGATTAACAACTCTAGATACATCATAATCTAGCATAAACTCCAACAACTTCATCATTAATAAGCCTAGATCGAAAATCCATCAAAACCCACTTTGTTCTCATAACTTTAGGAAGATTCTAGCATGGATTAATGATAACTAGGTGACATAATGAATCAAGATTAGGTAGAGAAGATGGTTGAGTTTACCTCCAAGAGTTTGCCCCAAGAAACCTCTAGAAAAGCTCCCAAGATGAACCACTTTCGGAATAATAATGAATGAAAAGACTTAGGGTTTTATTTCATTAAATATCCAGTAACTGCCCGTCGACCGCTATTGCGACCACCCGGCCTCTATGGCGGCCACCCGACCACTATGGCGGCCACCAGACACCAGATAAATTCTGGTGTCTTCCAAACTTGGAATCGATACTCAGAACTATCCCAGAACCTCCCGGACACAAACCAAATATGCCGATATGCATAAAAACGCGCTACGAACGCACTCGTGGCCTCGAAATTTCCATTGGAGGTCTCGTTGACCAAGTCAACCCCCGATACCTCATAACGAACTTCCCAACCCAAGTCCCAAAATACAGCTGAGTGCATTGGGAACTAAACCAGATATACACACCAGTTCTAAACGACCATCTGGACCTCTCCGAATCGATGGATTTTCGAAAAATCAACTTTAGTCGACTCTTTTTCGCTTTAAGCTCATATTTTACTAAAAAGTCGCCCGAATCAAATCTAGACTCCTCGGGAAGCGCATCAACGGTCCCCTCGGGCCAAAATGAGCTAACCAAGCTCGTGAAAAGGGGCGAAAATGCCGAAAAGACTATAACGACCAAACGGGTCATCACATCTTACCTTCACCATTTTCACCACCTAAAAACCCATTATTGAAACCACACACAAGAGAGGAAAAAAGAAAACAAAGAAAGGAAGTTTGAAAATTAGCAAAAAAAAAAAAAATGTTATGGTTTGATTTATATATTCAAAAACTTAGTAGCCTACACACACTCTCACTAAAAATACACAAAAATATAAATACAATATAGATATATATACATAGAAGAATACGGATATCATCCAAAAAATTTAAAAAGACAAAGGGGTTTTCAAAGATTTGTGAAGTGTTGGTGCTTGAATTTGGTGGACGCAATCCCTCCTTTTGATCTTTAAGTTGCCCCATCAAAAGATAATCTCTTATTCCATCTTTTATTTCACTTTTAGTTATGATTATATATTATTTATGATGCTTGTGTAGTTGAAAAGGATTATGTGCTAGCCTAACTTTAATTACATGATTAAGTGAGTATCCTATAGATTAATTGCTATTTGAAAAATGAAAATAAATTAGAAGTTTGATTTAGACAATGTTAAGTAATTTTAGGTTAGTTAAATTGATAAAAAAAATAAGAAAAAGAGTAGCTTAAGTTAGAATTTTGACATTGTGTTAGTAGGTTTAGTATAATTTATTCAATATTGTTAGCTTTTGATATAAAAAATAAAAATAAAAAAAATAAAAAGAAGAAGAGAATTTTACGTTGCAATTCATTTTATAAAAGTTATTTGCATTAATATTAGAACTTTTTAAATATTTCAAAATAACATATTATATAACAGATTTAGCCAATAATTAAACATGAGTAATGTCCCAAATGAAGGGATGAATTTTACTCTGTTTCTCCCACTAAATTAGGAATTGAATGCTAGAAGTTCTTTTTTCCTCTTTTCTCCCTTCCCAAACTAAATTCGGATTAAATGCTAGATTAATATTTTCTCTCTCTCTTCCCTATTTTGCACAAATGCTAATACCACTAAATTAGGAGTTGGATGATAAAACATCAAAAAAAGCATGTTTTTATTTTATTTTTATGGTATAAGTACAATATTAGTAAGATCTTTGAGAATATGCATGATTATGCTTAATTTATACACAAAATTATTGAAAAAATTTATGGTATATTCCTGATATGTTTATGATATTAAACATTTATACCAGAAAATATGTATAATTATGAAAAGATTAAAAAAAAATTATATGCTCATATATAACATATTTGTGATATATTCACCACTTAAAATTTAATTACGGCAATACATACTTGGGATATAAAAAACATGTCATATATTTTCTAGATATATATACATAAAATACACGGTTACTAATTTAACATACATCTAATTTTTTATTTTTATATTTAAAAAAAAAACATGCGTACATTCTTTTTCTGAACATAGATCGTTTGTATACTTGTGTGTGAGTATATATATATATAGGAAGTTTTTTTGATGAACTATATAAGGATGTTATCCTCTCTGCATTTGTCTTTTTTCTTATTTATAGGGATTATTAATTGGTGTCCTCATTAAATGGAATGTAATACGTTATTTTAATTATGGAATAAATCCTTAAATCTGTTAAGTTACATTAATTCTGACAAGACATGGGTTACATTTTTTTTTGTGGGGGGGAGGGGGGGGGGGGGTCGTATATTATTTGGCTAAAACTGATATGTTTAATTTTGGGCTAAAATTATGTAATGTCAAATTTAACATTTTTCTAGTTATAAAACTTACTCAAAAAAAAAAAAAAAATAGTTCTTGTGCGTTTGTTACTAATTCATAGCAATTATTGAGCCTTTTGCATAAATTATCCTTTTATTTATAAGTATGATAATTATGGGCTTTGCTTAAAAGCATTGTAATTCATTTTGGCTTTGTATATTAGATAATTGACCTCAGCCTATTACTATTGTTTTGTACACCTATCTTTTGTGACCTCCCAAATTTGTTGGTGGGTCTTTCGAGGCCCACTAACATTTCTAGATTAAGTCAACCCCTATCATGTAAGGACTAAGGTATTGGACCATAATTTGGAGCGAAAATATTTACTTATGCATTTTTCTGTTGCGTTTGGTTGGCCCAACTCCCTATCTCTTTACTATTTGTTTGTCAAAATTGATTAAATGTGATTTATTGGAACCCTTAAAAATTGTCATGTATTAGAGTTGCCAAAAAACTGTTTTCTAAATATAAAACTGATTTTTACAATTATTAGCATATAAAAATGATTTTTGGGACAAAATAATAGACTTGATTAATTTTGCAGAACTAAAGACAAAATTGATTGTGGACCGTGCATATGGACATTTTGGACAAATTTGGACTTAAAATATTTTTTGGATTAACTTGGACTAAAAGGATAAAAATCTAAAAAATATAAAATATGGTTAAAATATGGATAATAATAGTATGCCAAAAAATGATTTTTTTTATATAAAGCTTAAAACTAAAAAACCTTCTAATCTCGGGTGGGCGTATGTAGTGTTCTACTTTGGTTAACGCCTTCGGGTTTTAACCTAGTTGTTCTAGTCCGAAACCCAAAACGCCAAATTTTGGGCAAAACTCTACCATTTTCATTTGTTGAAAAGTGAGTATTTTTGCATAAATGACACATCTTGATTTGCGGAAATATAAACAAAAGCAGTTTTTTATCACGAACAATTTATATCTACAAAGGCATACTATTAGAACCCGTAGGTCAACCGTATTTTACGGATCCTTAAAACCGGGGTGCCTAACACCTTTCCCGGGGGATCATCAGAACCCTTACCGAAACTTTGGTTAGATTAGGATTCTTTTAAAATTTAATCGTTTTGAATGAACCCTTTTCGAACTGGTTCTCATAATTTCCTAAAAATTAGGTGGCGACTCTAAAATAAAGTCTATTTAGAGCACCATCCACGTAGAAGTATATTTTTTCCTTTTTCCCGGTACGATTGACAACCGTACTTCCCCGGGACACTTTCCTTCTTAAATGAGGTAAGTGCAAATGCAAATCGAAAAAAATAGAACCGCTACAGGCGCGAGAGAAGACAATTTATATTACAATTCAAACAATATCATAACAATAAATAAGCAGGAAAATAGCACATTAGGCCAATAAATAACATATCGAAAAAAAATAAAAATAAAGCCAAATATGAGTCAATATAAAAGCTCGAATTGTGGTTATCCCCAGCGGAGTCGCCATATGTCACGCCTCTTTTTTTACAATAAATTTTAAATTAAATTTATTAAAAAGGTTTTTTCCAATTTAAGTGACGTTTTGAAAAGGGATTATTTATTTATTACAGAGTCGCCACTTGGAATTGAGTTTTGGCGTTCCAAGTCACCTTATTAAATCCCTGGTCAAAAGGAAATCACTCTATTCATTATTGGTCCGCGAAAACAAAAGACCGGGCAAGGAATTTCTGTTGATCGGGGAGAAGGTATTAGGCATTCCCCGAGCCCCGTGGTTCTAGCACGGTCGCTTTATCAACTTATATTCGGCTAAACTAATTTTTGGGATAGATTATGCTTATGAGCTTAAGAATGCTTATTTCCCGCCTCTTTATTTGTTTTAAAATAATTAAAACTGTCTCATTTTTATTAGTGTGTGATATACTGGTAGTAGCGCTTTCCATCCTTACCATCAGGGGCGGACCCACTTTGAGAGAAGGGGTGTCATTCGACACTCCTTCGTCGGAAAATTTTAATATATATATATATATATATATATATATTAATACTATGCATAAAGTAATATATTAAATGAAATGACACCTCTTACAAAGAATTTCTCTTGGTGAGATGGCTCAATACCTAGAATTTCTCTTGGTGAGATGGCTCAATACCTAGTTTTTCTCTTTGAGGTTGTTGGTTCGACCCTTAACCTATGCATATTTTTGGAAAAATAACATCTTCTGCTTAAAATTGTGGTTAAGTAGTTTTGAACCCCAAGATCTCTTCTAACTTAAAACTAAATTAAACCAATGGGTCGAGGATATATCTTATATTATATATGTGATAGTTAAATTTTTGTTTTTTCTTCTATGAATATCGACACCGCTTACTAAAAATTTTGCGTACGCCACCGCTTACCATGATTTTATTTTGTGTCTCACGCTCTTTGGGGTATTTATGGACCGTTCCCAATTCCCGCACCTAAACAAGCATCCAACGTCTTAGAATCTATCCACCATAGTTAATCCGGTTTTGAATATGGTGAGTATATTTTATTTAAATTGATTCATCGGTAGCAGCGCTTTCCGAATTTATCGTTGAAAATTACTTAAATTAATTAATTCACTTCTAAATAGTTTTGATTTTGGTCGTAACCCAACAAACTCTCTTCCGAACATCTCTTTTGACAACAGGTCTTGAAGTCATTCGCACCCCATCTCGCTCACTTACTTAAATAATTAATTAGGTATTTGAAAATTAATCTAAACCCAAGACATTCTAATCTGCAGTTGAACTCAAATTACTATGATACTCCTTACTTTAATATTAAACTTTTAAGGCCCATTTCTTATTTTTAACAGCGTGTAATTTCAAAGTAATTTACTACACAAATGTATTAAATCACAAATTGTAAATACAGAAAGAAGTAACATATATAAACATAAAGAAGTAACATATATAAACATATTAATGGGAGGATTTAAATAAGCAACATCCTAAGTAAGCATAAAAGAGATATTGACACTAGCAAAACAAAAATAAAAAAACGTAACTGAAGCATGGGATTTTTATTTTTTTTACAACGTAACTAACACTTATAATTACGTAACCTTGTTCTACTCTGATTTGGTGTGAGCATATAATCATGCAAATTATACTTCCCTATTAATTTTAACATGAAAATTGAAGAACAAAGTTTTTCGAAAATTAAATTATCTCTCTACATTGTGTGATCTAACGATTTATTTTAGAAGCCAAATCAAACATGCAACGGTCTCCCAAATATATTGCAAATACATTTACAGAACCAACTTCCAAATACTAAAAGACCAAAATCAAGTCAAACGCCACTTAACTTCCTTTGATATAGAAGAAATAGAAAAATTCTGAAAGGTGACATGAACTCAAGATGAAGGGATAAATACTAATACACGTAAAAGTCTTCAAATATTCCGACATGCATTCTGGGGAGAACAAAAATCATGGACTAATATTTATTTAAACAATTTAACAAATTCAGCTATTAAAACAACTTGGAAAAGTATTTAATAATAATTAACTGTTTTAACCCATCTTAAGGATATACTCTCCAATAAAACTGATTCATATAAAATATTGAGTACCTTCAAATTCTTTTCGATTAACGACGGAAAGCAAACGTACAATCTACAGATTTCAAAAGCCAACAAAGCTAGTTTTCAGGTCCACGAACTCAAAACCACAAACAAGAAACCCGAACTCCAACTTAACTTTCAAACCAAACCTTTTCGAATTAGGTATTTTTTGTCTCAGTATTTTTTCTCTCTGTTTTCTTTTTGTGCTCTCTCTTTTTGTTGTACTTTTTTTTTTATGTGTTTTCTCTTTCTCCCCTTTTGTGCGTTATGTATTGTGTGTTATATATAGGTGTATCTTTGGTGAAGAACAAGGGAAGTGAGGGAGTGGGAGTCTTAGGGATAATTTTTGTTGAGAGTTTTTTAGGAAGAGGAGTTTAAAGGATTGACTTTGGATGAAAGCTTAGAGGGAAAAAGGGACGTGCAGTTACGGGGATTTGGTTTTGGTTGAGGATTTTAAGAGATTTGGGGTGTTGTTTGTTTGGGTGAAGAATACGTACAAGAGGGTTTCCTTTTTTAGGTTTTTTTGTCTTTTTCCTTTTTTGGTTATTTAGTTCCTTTGTGTTTAAATGATGAATATGAGATATGATTAAAAAAAATACTAATTAACTATTTTTAGATTAATAACAATATAGAAAAGTTAAATAGCTAGTCCAAAATAAAATGTAATTAATAAGAATACTAAAATCACTAGATTATTTATTAAAAACCTAAATAAAAGAAAACATATTTTTAGAAAAGAAAATTCTTTTGAAAAAAAATATGAAAACAAGACATCCTAAAATGTGACTATTTTGTAGTTTTTTTTTTTAAATAAAACTTACTAAAAATGACATAAAAATTAAAAAAATTATCTAAACCTAAAAGAAATATTTAAACGCCAAAAATGGTGTAAAAACTTAAGTTCGGTCAAAAATTAGGTGTTCACAATAACCACAACTAGAATCAGATGTATGAGTGAATGAAATATGAATGCACGAGCGATCCAATACAATCCAATGATACATGTTACGGTTCACTTTTACGCGGTTACATCAAAGCTACTAAGAGGTTGTGGACTCTATTCGGATTTTATGTTTTTTAGAGTTGCCATCTAATTTATTGGTAAACTAGGATATCCGAGTTAAAGGGTTATGTCAAACAAGAGAAAAATCCTTTTTAGACCAGAGTTCAAGGTAAGGGTTCTGGTGATCCCCTTGGGAAGGTTTTAAGCACCCCGGTATTAAGGATTTGTAGAATACGGTTGACCTTTGAGCTTCAATGTGGGATTAATTGCAAAATGTTTTCTTTCTTGTGAAATTGTCATGCTAATATCATGAACTCCATTTTGGCAAAGTCTTTAAGGCAAAAGAGGTTTTTTAGGAAAAAGGTTTTGTAAGGGTTAAAATCATTTAATTTTCGGACCAAAACACTCTTAAGATTTTCTCTTTAGTACAGTTTCTACTAACTTGGTCCAATGTCATGATTTGAATCCTATATATATATATATATATAAGTATAGTAAAGAAAGAGATTTTATTTATCTTATTTTTAGCTCATTCGGGTCAACTGTGTTCTGCTTTAGATCCCTTTCTCAAACTTGTATTTAAACAGGATTCCTCTTGTTCATTTAGCTTTATGTGAGCCAAGGCCCAAAAACTGCTTTTTGACTCCAACATAAACCATTTTTGTCTTGTACAGGGTTTCAACTAGGTTCAAATGGGTTTCAATAATACACAAGTATTTACAAAGCATGTTCATATAAAATCAATGTAGACATAAAAAATAAGCATGTTTATACAAAATAAAAGAAAGGGCAAGAAATTTTAGATTTTTCGGCCTTGGGCCCTGTCACGACCCGACTAGGGGGGCCGCGACGAGCACCCGGTGCTACCCCACCCGGGTACCCCTTATCATATAATCACATAATATCTAGGTGAGCCATAATCGTTTCAAATATTATAATTATACACCGTAATAGTCCCATTGGACAACAGCCATCATATATCATATCACGGGCATCTGTGCCACAACAACGTACATACGTCGACGGGGCCAAAATAAGCAAGATGATATACAAAAATATGGGCCGACAAGGCCGTACGTATCTATCCACATACACGTGACTACAAGCCTCTAAGAGTATGACATATCATATTAGCGGGACAGGACCGCTATGCCCATAATTATGTACACAAAAGAATAAGTACCAAAAGTTACTCCGAAGAATGGAGCTCCGTTGTGCGACCTTCCGAATAAGCCTATGGGTCCACCCTCCGTCTCCTGTCAGGTACTGGGCATGACGCGGAAATATTCACAAACAAAGGACGTCGCATTACGAAGAATGTCCGAGTATGTAAAGCATGATTTACACTGATATAGGAGCATAATAAGCAACATACGAAATAGCATAGGAGGGGAGACAACAATATCATCATCATATCACTCACTTACATACGTAGACCTTCGTATTCCATAATAGTAACCGTACCTCTTTCATATTCGTTCTCATATGCATGCACTCACCTTCATTTCTTTACAAAGTCTTTTCACATTCATATTCGTATTATATGCAAAATCATATTGTATACATAGCATTTACATAGCGTGCCACCACATAGGATCGGGGTTTCGTATCATTTCGGCCGCCAAGGCTCAAGGTGGTGTCTACACGGCCACTACCGGGCTTCGTGGTTGTATCTACCCTGCCCTACCAAGGCTTCAGGGTTATATCCACCATCTGCAGAGGTGCGCGCGCGTTTCTGTAATCGCATACATACTTTATACATATAATCGTATAGATATATTCTTATACACATATTCCTACCCGGCATCACAAGCTCGGGGGACTTATTATAGCCCTTCATAGGCACCATACATATAATGGCTCGTAAACATCTTTGACATCACTTTACCCTCGTCATTATACTAACATCATCACTATCGTTACATCTACATTATAGACTTGCTAATCATATGAAGAACTTTGGTCAAGTAGTAGTACACATCAAGGATTGTGAGCTTATGAGCTCGGAATGTCAACCAAGTAGGCACAACATACTCATATAGAGGAATTAGGATTTTGGTTAAGAACCATGCCTTATGAAAGAAGGGTTAGCCTTACATACCTTTTGTCGCACTATTCTATGCTTGCACGGCTCCTTCCGATGATAGCACTTAGACCTTCATTAATATCATAACAATAGCCATTAGTCATCCACACTATTCACATTATCTAGATTTCAATTTGCCTTTAATTTACCCATTTTCAT
>NC_081342.1:35844712-35899142 GCF_029784015.1 Lycium ferocissimum | reverse complement strand
GTTTTTCGCCATTTTCTTATTTGGGGCGTCGAGTTTTGACTAAAAGTTCCGAACAACTTTGAATATGATAATGTCGGACGAGGGTTAGAAAACGCATGCCCTCACAAGTGCTCTGATCAGACATTGAGCTATAGACATTGAAAAGCCCGGTGGATTGTTGTTACAAGCTATAGAAATTCTGACTTGGAAATGGGAAGTAATTAATATGGACTTCATTGCAGGCTTACCCCGTTCTCGATGTAAGTATGATTATATATGGGTGTCATGGATAGACTCATGAAGTCGGCCATTTCTTTACCGGTAGGAACTACATATGTAGCAGAAGATTATGCAAAGCTTTATGTTAAAGAGATAGTGCGACTTCACGGTGTTCCCGTATCTATTATCTCCGATAGAAGCACTCAATTCACAGCCAATTTTTGGAAAACTTTCCAAGAAGATTTGGGGACTCAGGTGAGTCTTAGCACAGCATTTCACCCACAGACTAATAGGCAAGCCGAGCGTACCATCCAGACGCTTGAAGATATGCTACAGGCATGTGTATTGGATTTTGGAGGTAGTTGGGATGATCACTTACCTCTTATTGAATTCGCTTATAACAACAGTTATCATTCCAGCATCCAAATAGCCCCATATGAGGCTTTATATGGGCACAAGTGTAGATCTCCAATTGGGTGGTTTGAAGTAGGAGAGACTAAATTGATAGGGCCAGACTTGGTCCAGCAAGCTATAGAGAAAGTCAAGCTTATACAGGATCGATTATTAACAGCTCAGAGTCGTCAGAAATCCTATGCAGATAATCATCAAAGGGAATTAGAGTTCCAAGTGAAATATTGGGTATTCTTAAAGGTGTCGCCAATGAAAGGCGTCATGAGATTTGGCAAAAAGGGCAAGCTTAGTCCCCGGTACATTGGACCTTATGAGATTATACGCAAGGTAGGACAAGTGGCTTATGAATTAGATCTACCTCCTGATTTGGAGTCAGTTCACCCAGTTTTCCATGTATCGATGCTTCGTAAGTGCATTGGAGATCCTTCTATAGTTGTACCGATAGATGATGTCCAAGTCACTAAGCAATTATCCTATGAAGAAGTTCCCATTGCCATTCTAGATAGGCAAGTTCGGATACTCAGAACCAAAGACGTAGCTTCAGTTAAAGTTTTATGGAGAAATAATAATAGGGAGGAAATGACTTGGGAAGCAAAAGAAGACATGAAATTTCGGTACCCACATTTATTTCCACCTCCAGAGGAGACTCAGGCAGAGACACCATTGTCCTCAGGTATGTAGTGCTTTCCTTGATGCTTTCTTGGTCGTGTGTGGCCATAGTTATTGATGTTGATGTTGTAGCCCTGTGAGGTGATGTATTTTGGGTTGTTGGGACAGGATGGTAGTGCCATGTTATAGAGGAAACTCTGGAGAAATTTTTATAGAATTCCCAAGAACCTAACATTCGAGGACGAATGTTCCTAAGGAGGGAAGAATGTTACATCTCGAAAATTTTGGATTGTTGCCTTGTGAGTAGGCTAATGTCACACCCTAACCTTACTAGGGTGTGATGGGCACCCGACCCCACATTCGGAGCCGAGCGAACCCACTGACTCTTATTACGGACATAATCCCTCGGACTCCTAATCAGATAAAATAACAAATACAGCAAATGTTTTTGGAAATATTCTTTTGTTGTTTACAAATTGACAGAATCTGTAATCATATGGAATTTATTTACAAAATACAGAATGACACGTCGGCTGATGGAGCCGCTCACCAAATTGACATTCAGAACCCATGACTCCGTCTGCAAAGTCTCTAACAGATAACCAGAACACATAGCACACACACTTTGACTCGGCAGCACTCCCAGAGCAAATGGAGCTTGCCAACGCTCTTTGGAACATCTTCTATAATAGCACGTACTCATCCGGGTGTACGCGCGGCATGAAACGGAGCCCCCCGAAGAACGGGGGTCGGTATTTAAATATGTACCGAGTATGTAAAGCATAAAGATCAATAAACGGAATGGTAACACAGTCTGAACAACGATACGGTATATATAAATGCCATAACCGGAGTATCGAAATGCTTACTCATAAACATAGACGATGCATAACAGAAAATATGCCATAGCCGGCCGTTATGGGACTCGGTGAACGAACGTGGTCGCCCCCGACACCGGCGCCACAACACATCATACTCGAGTAGGGAATAGCTCCATACATATCATATCATATCCGAATGTGCACATATCATAACATATCAGATGGCCATATCATATCATATCAGAGTGTGTACATGGCACAGCATACCCACAACCCATGTACATATATACCTGCCCCCTCACATCGAGGCACGGCGAACAATGCAGTGGAATACGCGTGATAACATATCACGGCCCGGGCTCGTTGAAGGAAGCATTGAGGCATCCACGAGTGGAGTAGTGAGAAACTTATGCATCATAAAATATTTACAAAGACTCGATAGAATAATCCGAGCGGCAGGTCATTTAGGAAAGAAATCAGACGATAGTCATAGCACGTACCTTTCGGATGCCGCGGGGGATTATATCAAATTAAAACTTCGGAATTATTTGTGCATATCAAAATATAAGACATTTACAGAAACTCGATAGCATAATTCAAATGGCGAATCATATAAGCAAGGTTGAGCGATGATCCTAATGTATGTCTTTCGGATGTCACGACGGTTTATGTCAAAATAATCATTTTGAAATCTTCTTCATATTTCAGAATATATTGTGTGACCCTATAAAATAATTACAATGACTGTCATATAGTAGTTAGAGAAAGTAGCCAAGAGTTTCCTTTGAATTTTACCCAAAAACAAGTCAAGCGGAATAATACAGAAAAACTCTGGAATAGTGGGCCCACCTCGGTCAAATGAGGTGGTGAACACATATTACGTACTTTAGGCTTCATGACATCACTTATAAGAGTTTTAGGGTAGTCGGATTCAATTTGCGCAAAACGGATGTTTAAACAATTTTTCCAATTGTTCACAAAATATTTAATTCAATTCTACCGAATGAAAAAGGGGTAAATTTGGACGTAGATTCCAAAGAGTAGAGTCGTCCCCGAGGTCCGAATTCAAACCTATTACATCTAGGACATGCCAAGAGAAGAAAGGGTGGAGCTTTACATACCTTATTTTCCTTTTACGCTTGTCCAAATTCAAATCCCGTTTCCTCCAAAATCTACAATTGATCACAAGTACCAAACATTAACATATAAGCATTTAAGCATTCAATCTTAAGTAACACTTGTCTACGGAAATTTGGGCAGCATCTCCCCTATAAATATAACATCCCCGAGAATCTAACTCGGCCAAAATATCAATAACAACACCAACAACAAGTACCAACAATATCAATAACCAATCCAAAACGCATTCCAACATAAGTAGTCTTCCTTACTACATAGTATGTCAACTTTCAACCCAATTGCGCACATTCAAACCAACATCAACGTTTACATATTCATCCACTAATTTGAGATCATTCAAACATAATTCAAGAACATTTTAAACAATCTACACAATATCCCAACAATTCCACCAAAACCATATTCCACCCAAAACTTCCAACTTCCAACGTGGACGTTCACAACACCTTTTCATCTTCCAAATTCATGAACCACATTAGCAACTAGCATGTTAACTACATTATTTGCACAATTACAAGAAATGACACTACATTCACATTAGCTTCCAAATCAACCCACAACTAGTCCAACATCAATTTAAATTGTCAAACTCTCATTTCCATCATAAAATACATAATGACAACAACCAAAATACTACATAAAATTATTTCATCATTCCTACACACAACACACACACGGCTACACACACTAATCTCAACTCCAACTTGAATCATCAAATTCTCATTTTCATCTTAGAATACTTATCAACAACAACCAAATCACCATATAAAATTTAGTTCATCTTTTCTACACAACATGCACACACACGACCAAGCTTCCAACTTGCATGGTTTCATGATTTTCTTCCATTTCCACAAACTATAACATAAATGAACCCTTCATAACATATAAAAAGGAATTAACTCATACCTTTTCCTTCTAACTTCTTCACTTGACTAGAGTGCAAAAACGACGAAACGAACGACCTATCTTCCAAAACAACTATACCACGTTGTAGAGGACCCTTGAATTAGTGAGAATACATAAAGAAACTAATTTTGGAGCAAGATTTCCAATGGCTATTTTTCCATAGCCATGGCCGAAATGGCCTTGTTTTTTTTTTTTTTTTCCTTCATCTTCTTTACTTCTCTTTCTCCTAGTTTCTTGAATTATCCAAATGAACATATGATGAATTGTTTTCATCCATGTGCCCATTTATTAAAGGGTCATGTGCATGGAACACACCCATGTGCATGGCACATGCCCTTGTTTCTATTTTCTTTCTTCTTTTCTTTTCTCTCTTTTTTTTTTTTTTCATGAACACATAATTTGCCAATTCCAATTTTGCCCTTAGCCTTTCCTAATATTTCCTTAAGACACTTGGTGAGTTTCCCTTTTTACCCCTATCCTTTCCTCATATTTCCACACCCAAAATTTCCATAACCAACTTATGTACCAATAAGATCAAAATATGATCTTGTCCTTAATTAGTCACAATTATCTCAAATTACCCGAACGCACCAAAATACGGGGTATAACAGCTAACGTGAGCTTAAGGTGAATATGAAATCCTTTCGAGATTAAGGGAAGTATTAGATAGCTTAAAGTGCGCACCATAAGATTTCAAAGTTATATGAATATATGAGCCTAAGTTCATTGAAGGAAGTGAAATGTAAGTCATGTTCGGAAAGGTTTTCGCTATAGTTGAGCTAATATTTATTTGGTAATGTCTTGAGGGGCTGCTATAGGGCCTATTGTATGGTTAATGAAGTGATATATAAGTACTAAGAAGGTTCCACGAGGATTGAAAGTCAAACGAATCAACGAGAGAAAGTTTCGGATAACTGTGGGTTATACGACCACTTATACGGTCCGTATAACTTTATACGGTCCGTATAAGGGGGTCCGTATTACATGACCCTGTAAAGGGTTATTTTCATGGTGGTGTTATACGGACCATATAAGTGGTCCGTATAAGTCCATCGGGCAGAATTTTTATTTTTGTATAAATAGAAGACCCTTATTCTTTTATTTCATTTTTCCACGTTTCCTCAATTCTTGAGAACTCCAAACCCTTCTCCAAGCATATTCCACTCCAACCCAAGAGAAAATAAAGATCAAGAGGCAAGAATCAAGATATCCATGTGTTAGAAGTCTTGCTAGGGTTAGTAGACTACAAGAAATTCTTGGGTATTGAAGCTAGGATTTTCATATAAGTTGATAGCTGCTCCAAAGCTCGTTCTTATGAGATAAAAGGTTAGTTTTCATGCTTATTTCATGTTATCATGAATGTTTGGTTGTTGAACAACTTGGGTAGAAGAAGAAAGCAGATAATGAGGTCTAAATGTAGCTTTTATGATGTTTTTGAGTAGTAAGCCAACTTGAATCATGATTCCTAGTATGATATGGGTATATTCCTGTTATGGAAGGTAATGATGATGATGAGAAAGCGTTGTATGAAAATGTGCTAAGGGTTGATGTGAAGTTGTTAGTATAAGTTGAATAAGAGAATAAATTTTGAAGACTTGATGGAATGTGAGTACTTGATTATGATATTATGGAGGTTATTATGGTTATTTGGGAATTGTTTTGCAATATGGTGGAAGTTGACGAAATAGGGGAAATGCTGCCCAATTTTCGTTAGATCATGAATTATTCTAGTTTGCATTTAAGAGTATCATTAAGGCTTAACCATGGCATGAATCCTTCTAAATGTAGATTTGTCAAGCTTGACGGTGAACGTTAAGTAGTTAAGAAGACGACGAGGTATATAAGGCTAACCCTTCTTTCATTAAGGCATGGTTTCATTGCTATATACCTTCTCATGAGTTCCACAGTGTCTCCCAAATGACTCCATCCCTAGAATTACTAAAGCTCATGATTCTCGATATTTTCACGATGCTATTACCTCATTTATATGATAGTTGATCCTCTAAGGGAAAACGTAATGAAAACGATGACGATGATGATGTTGATGATACTTATGGACACTGATGTATACATGTATATCTATGTATTGTCATTATGTAACACCGAGCTTATATGGCCGGGTATGATATGTATCGCACGCGCACCACTATGGTTGGGTACGGATGACACTGAGCCTTGGTAGGGCCAGGTATGTATAACACCGAGCCTTGTCATGGCCGGGTATGTGAAACACCAAAACTTCATGGTCGGGTATGGTACTAATATGTAAGTAAGCATTAGAAATGGAAGGTCCCTATGAGAGACAAGTAAGTAAATATGATGATGGCCACTAGAGGTACAAATGGCTCTATTACCTCATGATTCTTCTATCTTATGTTATTTCTTATGCTATTTCTTATGCTCCTACTACGATATTGATTATGCTTTACATACTCAGTACATTATTCATACTGATGTCCTTTTATTTGTGGACGCTGCGTCATGCCCACAGGTGGACAGGGAGACAGACTTGATCCATAGATTACTTGCTCAGGGACTGCATAGAGGAGCTCCATTTGATCCGGAGCTGCAGCTGTTGGTATTATTCTTTTGTGTACATACATATAGGCATGGCAGGGTCCTGTCCCGTCTATATGATGTTACATACTCTCTTTAGAGGCTCATAGACAGTTGTGTATGGTTAGATGTCTTTTAGCCTTGTCGGCTAATATTTTGTATATTATTTTGATTAGCCTCGTCGTCTTGTGCATATAGATATGGGCATAGTTGTTGATGATGATATCAATGTGTCATTGTCCAATGAGATTAGTATTATTGATGTATAGAAATCATGAGTAGGCCATGTGGCTCACCAAGATGTGAATATGAATGTACGATAAGAGGTGTCCGGGTGGGTTAGAACCTGGTGCCCGGGTGGGTTAGCACCTGGTGCCCGTCATGGCCCTCCGGTTGGGTCGTGACAATAGCAAATTTATATAATGAGTTGTATTTTACAATCAACAGATGATAAGGTCATCATTTCAATCTCCTAGCTCAAGCAATCACATAAGACATAGCAACTACTTTCAAAGAGACCTGATGTAATTATATTACAAAGACTACCTTTGTCTTCCTCTAATATCAATTAACTAGTCTGTAATGAACAACAAAAAAGAATACTAACTCGACATTACTTCTCAAGGCAAAAGGATCAGAACTCAATTACCAACAATGAAGACTAACTAAATGATTCAGAGAAAAGCAACAAGCAGCAAAACTGAAACTTAATAATTCTGTTAAAATACCATAACTATAGTTGGAACAAACTTCCACACTTACTTAGTTGTAGAATCGTTCCAGACATAGAAGGTTCCAGTTTTATCCTTCAGAGAAGGTAGTCATTAAAAAACAATTGTTAGAGAATCAGGAGCATGCTAAATTAGTTAGTCATTTACCTTAAATAGAAGCAAATAAAGTCAAACTCAAGTGAGTCTTAAGCACAAAGGGATAGCTAAAGTTAAACAAAAGAAGACCTCTTCGAGATTTGAATAAGTCGAAACTTAACAAATACGCAAAATAAGCCGTAATCACTGGAAACTTAAGAAGAATGATCATCTTTAATCATTGGTTTTTACAAGACCAAAACAATATCTTTATAAGAAAGGTTAAGACAAAGGATGATTTCTAAATCTCAAATATTTCCAGATCCCAAGTAACCATAGTTTGACACTTCCAGAATACTTAATACAACTTGAGGAACTCATCTTTTAGGAGACAAACATTAATTTGATTTGCCAATAAAAATGCTAAAAATATTCATGTATTAAGTAAAGCAACCAGACTACAGTTTCCATTTTTTAAACCACTAAAAAACTTTCATATCGCAGTAGCAATTGTTTGAAAGAGTGAATACAAATCTGCCTTTGTACTATAACAATGATTAACCTTTTCCAGGATAATACTTAAATTAAAACAACTTCTATCATTTGAACAAACCAAAGTTTCAGGTTAATGAACTTCGACAGAGAGTAAGAGACTAAAAAAAGGAAACTGCTAACGCATGTTCCACACATAAAAAGAACAAGTTCTCTTATTGAAACTAAATCAAACCACATCTAATTTCAGACAAGAATCAGAATCTCAAACACATATAGTAATGCTAAGACAGAGATTGCATTTGAACTGTTCCTCATCCCTTAAAGGGAAAATTAAGACCCCATTACAAACTTCAACACACGAGGTTACACACATGCTCTTCTAAAGGAACAAACAACATTGAAAATGACATAACTACATGATTTGCACAGAACAGTAGGAAACTACTAAATGCTTGAGCAAGCAAATCTCAAAAGCCATAAAAATCTTAACTTAACAAGAAATGAAAGATAGAAAATGAATTTGAAAAACATAAAGAAAATTTAATTATCTAACTCAAGCAACATTCCAAAACTAAACTAATCTACGACAAAATTGAAAACACATATAACTTAAAAATGGGAAATAAAGCTGAGACGAGGAAGAAGTTACCTTTTTGTCGAACAGCGACGGGGGCGACGAGAGTTATCAGACAATGGCTGTAAGAGTGAACTGACAGAAATTAAGGAAATGAAAGGCAAGAAAAGGTATAGTTTATCGAGAATTGGTAAGAATAAGGTACATTTCGGGATTACTTGGGTCTATATATATTATGGTGTTGTTGTCTTGCATAATTCAGATGAGGTATGACTGTTGAGTAAGCTTAAAGAAGGAAGTCTACAGAATGGACTAAGTGATATGACGAAGTTTTGTCAGTTTTCGTGATCGACGACTAGTGAGAAGCAAATTTTAGGTAACCAATATGATAAGGCTTAAGGAAGTGGCTTACACAGTCGGATAGTTTCGTAACACTCTACAGTGGATGAGTTAGTGTGGTTTTAGGAGAAAGGAATTGCGAAGGTCCTATCTATGGGAAGGCTGGAGTTATATTTTCGAGATGAGATTGTATTTGTGATAGTGTGTTATGCTTATTGATGGATATCTTGGGTAAGTACTTTTGGATATTAGGGACTCAAAAATAGTTAGGCTAGGTTAGCGCAAGAGATTGCGAGATTTGATGCTTTCGGAATTGTTATGGGCATATCGAGGTGTTCCAATGGGAGGTTCAATGGTTAAAGGGTTATTATTGAGGCTACAGGTTTCATGCAGAAAAGTTTGAGGTTGTATCAGATTTGCATATCGGGTAAAGGTTGAGGCACATGAAGGTTGCAATCATCAGTTGACAACTTGGATATGATTCGGCTTTTGGAGTCGAGAGTTAAAGACATGATTAATTATGCCTGAGGAATATATTAGACTTGGCCGCCACAGTGTGTGGTAGGACAGTGATTGGTTTCGAAAATTTGGAGTCAGTTTGAGTGGCTATTGGTGGTATTTAGGGGTTGTGCAGGATATTTTACCGGGAGCAGCCACTCGGACAGATATAATGGTTTCGTCAATACTTGGTAATGATTTGAGGAGGTACTATGGTTGCGAGAGGTCTTTAGATGATCAGATGGTTTTCTACGGACTTGGCTCGGCAAGGTATTCAGTGGTATGCTTCCTGTATTGTGATTTGAAGGTTTAAAAAGACTTGGAACTAGCAAAGTCAGCTATGAGTAAGATCAATTTGATGGAATTACTCAAAGTTGCTCCGATGAAGCAAGAATTCTTTTCTAGAAGGAGTTAAGTCATGGCTTCGGCTTGTGTTTATATGTTTCTAAGAAATCGTGGTGCGAGGAACGGCTTTAGAGGGTGAAAGAAAGGTTAGTAGGATCAGAGTATTTTACCGGTTTAGAGTGGGCTATGATTGTGTCTATATCTAAAGGTTCGTGGTTTTTTTAGGGATGTTTGTGGGACCTATTGATCGAGTTCAGAAGTATGGTTATAGCGAATCAGAGAATTCCAGCAAAGCAGTTCTTTTATTCGGGGATCAGTTGTAAGAGCATTTCGAGTATGGGAATATAGAAATTGGGTCTTTTAGCTAAGTTAGAGGAAGTTTGACTGATAAGGTGAGAGGGCAGTTATTGTGGTGTACTTCGTGTCGTAGAGGCTTCCGTGTTGTTATGATAATGGTTCCTTGGTTACCGTCAACTTTCATACTCTCTTTCTTCGTTCGAGGACGAATGATTGTTTAATTGGTATCTGATATAACGATCCGTAGATCTGTATGGTTGTTATAGTGCTTTTAACCCTTTTGAACCTGTTGACCCTTCTCGGAGTCTACAAGTACAATTTTGACCCATGGGGATGGGTGACACGGTTCCTGAGGTCATCGGGTGAGTTTTAGTGAGACTTTTGAGAATTTGAGCTATTAAGTTAAAAATGTTTGACCCAAACTTGAATTTTTAGGTAAATGAACCTTTTTTAGAATTTCGTCAATTCCGAGAAGTCTGGAGGGTCATTTGTGACTTGGTGGGATGTTTGGTTAGGTTCCCAAGGCACTAGGGAGCGTTTTGTTCTATTGGTTGGAAAGTTGGCCTTAGGCCATTGGGGTTGACTTGGCTAATTTGACCTCCGTTGGAAACTCCGAGGCCACGGATGAGTTCGTAGCGCATTTTTATGTGTGTTTGCATGTTTGATTTGTATCTGTGGGGCCTCGGGTTATTATCGAATTTCGGGTCGACACTTGTGGAAAACCAAAAAGTTTCTGGTGTTTGGTGTCCGCTATGTTTGGTGTCGATGACGGTCCCCGACATAGCGAGGGACCGTCCGATGTAGCGGGTTTGAAGATTTAGTGAGGAGCCGCCACAGCGGATGGAAGTCCGCTGTGGCAGACTCGAGATGGCGAGGGTAAGCGCCATAGCTGGCCTGCTGTAGCGGATGGCGGGACAGAATTCCTATTTATTGCTAAGTTAAAATTCCTTAAACCCTATCACTTCTCTCATCACTCTCTAAGCATACTTTGGGCGCTTTGGATAGCCTGGAAACTAAATCTTCATTGTGATAAGATCCTTAACCTTAGACTTCATTATTTACCCTCCTTAATCCATGCTAGAAATCTTTAGAAATAAAGGGGGAAGATGGGTTCTTATGATAATTTCTTGAAATGAGTTTCAAACTTGATAAATGGAAATTGATGATGAAATTGATTAATGTAGGCCAAACCCATCGACAAACACCTGTGGTCGTCCATTTCTTTCACTTGAGCACCTAAAGTGGCCCTTGTTCCATTTAGACACTTCAGGTGGGCCATTTCTATTCCACTTAGACACTTTTTGCACCGTTATCGGAGCAAAACCAACACCAGTTCTCTCTACGTGGATTAAGTGGCACAATTAAATTGTGCCAGCTCATTTAAATTGTGCCAACTCAATTAAATTGTTCCAACTCATTTTAATTGTAAATTTACTAATTTGTAAATTCGTGGAGTTTTGACCATTAAAAATTGGGGCTTTGGGGCTGGTTAGATGTGCAATGAGGTGGCACCCCCTTTGGTGTTGGTTTTGCTCCGATAACGGTGCAAAAAGTGTCTGAGTGGAATAGGAATGACCCACCTGAAGTGTTTAAATGGAACAAGGGTCACTTTAGGTGCTCAAGTGAAAGAAGTAGACGACCACAGGTGTCTGTCGATGGATTTGGCCATTAATGTAACCATAGAACATGATAATTCATTGTTCAAAAGCTTAAATCTTCCATTATTAGTGTTTAATTTGCATATTTAAAAGTTAGGGTTCATACCAAAAATTGGGGGTTTCACTTTAATTCTGAATCAGGCTTAATATTGAGTTGATTTAGCAATTGAATAGTGGGTTTGATCATCTAGAGCATGAATTGCATATTCCACCTTCCAATTTCCCATTTTAACCTTGTGGGTCCGTTTCCCCAATTCCATGAGTTAGAATTTGACCTAAATTAGAAGTATAGCAATATGGGTATTGTTCTTCTTGATTTCTAATGTAGAATTCGAATATGGTTAGACTTTGAGTATTTGGAGGCGCAAAGAAAGGGCAAGGCTAAGGTTTGACGGTTCATGGCTCCTGTTTGGAATTCCAGGTAGGTTGCGGCTTACCTTTTGGTTGGACTTCGGTTAACGAATCATATGTAAAGTTAGTGACTGTTGGATAAATCATGTGCGCCTTCGGGTATGAAGTTGGGATTCCTAGGCTGGTACTGTTGTTTGATTTTGGTGTGTTGCCTTGTTGTGATTTATTGGCTTGTTGTCACGTGTGTGATATTAGATTAGATGCTTAGTCATCCTATCATGATTGAGATATGGCTATCCCTCATTTATTGGTATTATCTTGGATAGAGGAAACAACTTGACTTGTTATTGATATCGAGAGATATGTCAATGTGTGGCACGATTGATTTGATATGTTGTTATCATTTATTGATATTATGCAGTGTACTCAATCTCATCTTTCATGATACTTAGTGAGTTATTCATGGTTGTGAACCATATCTCTCTGCTATTAGTTATTGACTTGTGAAGAGGAAGGAATTGATATTGATCTTGACATTGGGATATGTGTCCATGTGTGGCATAGTTGTCATTGATATACTCTTGTTGGAATTGATATCATACATGCATTCATACTCATATATTTGGATCGGGTTGCGCGCCGCAACACACACATACACACACATATACATATATTGGACCGGGCTGCACGTTCCACAACACGTACTTGGATCGGGTGGCACGTACCGCAATACTGACTGGGATCGGGTTCCACGTTCTGCAACACTGACTTGGATCGGGCTGTGCACCGCAACAGGTTCATGGAATTCGCGGCTCCTCCATGGGTTATGATTGTCGAGGCGTGGAGATCCTCTTCTCGGAGCATGTGTGTATCATTGCATTGCACTGCATTCATATTTCATTCACTCATACATCTGATTTCTGGTAATGGTTATTTATCGTATTGTACGGTGCTCGTGAACATTGACTTCCTGGTTAGTTACTGATTTGAGATTGTCGTGTGCTTGATTAGTATATATTTGGGAATTGTTGGATTCGAGGAGTAGAGACTTCCTCCTAGGTTGAGACTTGAGGTTACGGAGTAACATTGTAGGTTGTACTAGTGTTTATGGTTATTTTGAGGAATCACAGGAAACTTGGCAAGACTTATGTTTAGGTGCTTCACCATAGGCTATGATTCGGTTATTGATCCTTATGTACTTGAGTTATTATTCTTGGAGTGTGTGGTGTGTATACCTGATTGTGACCATCTATATTCTTCAGTCTCTTTCTTTATATATGTTAACTAAATGTTGTCGGCCTATGATGCCTACTAAGTACGTGTTGTTTGTACTGATGCTACCTTGCTACACTCCTTTTCGGGGTGTAGAGTTTGAGACAGGTTCTATTTCCACTTCCCGAGACTTATTTCCGAGGCCTACCTTGCAAGTATCTAGGGTGAGCATCTGATGATTCGCTACCTGAGACTCCTCTATCCCTGTCTTTATTTTCTTCCATTCAGACCGATGTGTTTAGCATTGGAGACATGTATTTTCTAGACATTACTTTGTTGCTCTTGTACGAGTCAGACCAGTTTCATGGGGATTGTATTTATATTCCGTACTTATGATTGTTTATGATTCAGGCTTCTACTTATTCTGCTCTATTTACTTTATAGTGGTTTGACTTGATGATTTGGGAAAGGGTTCGCCTACCGAGGTAAAAAATGGTAGGTGCCCTCGCGACTTAGTGAAATCGGGTCGTGATAATTTGCGACCACCACATGTTTGGATGGGTTGGTGCATTTGCGTCCAGACCTCGCATTTGCGCCCAGACCAGAAACCAGCAATTTACCCGACACTAAATTGGCCATAACTCCTTCATACGATGTCCAAATTCGATGATTCTTTTGCTATGGTTCCGTAATCACGATACGGATCTAACGGTTCAGTTGAAGCACAAATCAAAGGTCATTTTCTCAATATAGTACCCTTTATGGCCAAATAAACGATGTCGAAACTTCAAACACGAGCACGACATAACCCAAATCCATCCGAAACTAATCAGAATCTCACCAAAACTTGCAGACAAGTCCAAAATCATCATGCAAACTTGTTGGAACTTTCAAAACATCGACACGGGGTCGTCTTGACATGATATTGACCGTGTTCAACTTCAAATCGTCTCAAAAGCTAGTTTCTCAACCAACAACCTAAATTGCACCTGAACCTCTCAAGAACCGAACCACCGACTAGACTAAGTCATAAATCACATTCCAAACCTAATGGAATCAAAAAAACATCAAAGACTCATTTACCCCTGTGTTGACTTTGGTATCATTCTCATTTCTTAATTTAAGGATTTCAAAAATACCCTTTTCCTTACCCAAAACTCACCCCAATACTTCGGGAATCAATCTATCCATCCCGCAAGTCATAGGCATCAATACAAAGCTAACGAAACCAAAAAAAATTCAATTCCGGTCATATTTCTTCCCATGACCATCTTTTCACCATAAATAGGCATATTAATAAAACCGACTGAATTGTCAAAAACCAACCAAACGAACTCTAAAATTAGCTTCGTCAGTTTCTACAGGTCATAATAATATTACAAATCCAATGGAATGTTTAGATCGTCAATCAGAGCACGGTTTCCCCAAACGATAAATTAATCAAAATAATTAAATACTGAGATTTCCAAAATGAAACCTTTTCCCAAAGTGAATCATATGATATCCGTCTGACTTCAAATTTTTCAAGCCAGTCAAAAGAATTATTCGGAGCTTCTAGGATAGACGAGACGAAAAATAGAGCATCCGTTCTCAAATCGACCGTCCAGTCGGGTCGTTTACAATATCTTGTCGAGTCATCCTTTGGATTGTAAATCATGAAAGTTGATCTATCCTGAAATAAAACTTCACCTTCAGTTGCAAAAGGGTGGACAAAGAAGATTCCCACACAAGATCTGGGTACTTGATGATAAACATATTTTTCCAAGATTCTTTAACACCATACTCCTTCATAACCCACACATCTATGTGACTCTTCGATTATTACAAAATATAAAAAGATCACTTCCCAACACTCCCAGGCAAATTGTATAATCAAAAGCTCCTTCTCCATAATAGGGTTTATCCTTATTTCCCATCACCCAAATCAATAGAAAGGATATTATAAGAATGATAATCGTGAGAGATAGTTTTAGCCAATGAAGATTCCCATTCACAAACATACCTCACTTAATGATTTGCTTCCCAGTATGAAAAGCATGGATACTTCTCCAAGAATCACTATTGACACTATATATTTTGATCTCAACATGATGTAAAATGCTATAATTTAAATCTTTAGAAACACCCACTACTTTATAATCATCACGAACCTCATCATATCCAAAACCATACACGATACAGTAACCAAACCTTAATCTTGCTCTAAAATCAGGAATTTTCTTGAACTTCTTAATCGATGGATTTCAGAGAAACAAGTGTTTTTCCTCAATGGCAAGACAAATAAAGCCAATGACAAAACCCACAACCCTAACAGATTTATGGGTTTTTCATAGGATAATCCAAGTCAAATGTCCTGATAACAGAGTCATGAAGTAAAGAACTAGGGGAACAATCCATGAGACAATTACTAAAGGAAGTCTCAAAATTATAATAACGTGATCCAATCTCAACATAAGTCTATGGTGGGTGCAGTCCATGTCATTGCCCATAGGTCTTGACGAATTCAGGTGTAGATATTAGAGCAAGCCAAGATTTTGAAACACACCTGAATTGCAAAAGGGATTTTGCGGTTAGCTTTAAGAGTATTTCAGTAATGAGCTCTGCTGGCAGAATACGAATTTTTAAGCTCGATTCTTGTATTGAAGTGGAAGTTGGTTTGCTTCACTTTGGGTGTAGATCCATTTCGCTTGCACAAATTCGAGCTCTTGGAGAAGACTACCAGGTTTTGATGTTTTCCCCTAGAATTACCCAGACAAGAGTTAAATATTGATGTCTGACGAAATAAAAGAATAAAAAAATTATTGGGCCATTTGGTAGCTTGTTAGGAGTAAGTTATTCATGTATTGAAATGCTGCATAACTAGTATCACGTTTGGTAGCTGGTTAGGAGGTAAGTTATTCATGTGCAAAATTAATACAGTGTTTGGTTTGCAAATTAGAAACTGCATAACTAATACATGAACAATTTATGAGAGAATCTATGTATTATTTTATGCAGGATGGAATATAGAATAACTAATACATGAATAACTAAATCTTGTATACTAATACATTCATAAAATAATACATAGATTCTTTCAATCTTATACATGTATTACTAATACCTTCATAACTCTAACCAGCTACCAAATGACTCCTAGGTGTTAACCCAGTTACAAATTATTACTATCTTCGTCCAATTGATGTGACGCTCTTTCTTTCTTAGTCAGTCCAAAAAAGAATGACACTTTTATGTAGAGTATTTAGTAACAATTCAACTTTAAATTTACCTTTTTACCCTTAATGAAATTATTTCTAGCCACACAAATTTCTATGATTTATTTTAGACCACAAGATTCAAAAGTCCTTTATTTCTTAATCTTTATGCCCAACACTCTCATATAAAATAGGATGGAGAAGTACCATTTTGTTAGCGAAGAGAACTACTTCTAGTCTCTCCCATTCCTAAAATAGTTGATAAATTCAGTTTTCTTTGACCTACGAGTGCGAATCAAAAGCTGTGAAACTAGATTGTATTTAAATTTGAGTGCATGATAGACATCAATACTCTGGTGCATTTTTCTGTTCGAATCAAAATAAATATGTTTTCGAACCTTCTCTTTATAGAGGTCGACAACTTTTTTTGATCGCCTCATTCTTCAATCATGGGTTAAGATGTGGCTAAAGTCTCTCCGATGGTGGCGTATAAGGGCTTTAGCTTTTATTAAGGGAAGGGGTCAGAAAGCCCTTAAAGTATGCAAATTATCAATTTTTCCCTCTATTAATTGTTTGGCTCAAAAATACGTGTGTCGTTACTTAATTGGACCAATAATGTCATTTTTCGCATAAAACTTAACATAAGACTAATAAGGGCATATTTGAACCTAAACGCATACTTTAAGGACATATTTGGTCCAATTTAGTTTCTAACTGCAATTATGTAACCACTAGTGCAGTTGCATTTGTGAATCAATATGTTTAAATTGTTGTGACTTTTCTCACCTATTTAAGGCATCACATAGGCATATATGAGCCATTTTAAGCAACTTGATGTACCGTTTTGTACAATTTAAATTAGAAGTTATAGGCAAAGACACAACAAAGATCTCTATTTAATTTCCTTTTATAGATTTTGAAACTCTATCGGACCTTAGGGTTTTGAAGAATGGATTGGACTCGTCAGAGGCCCATAAAAATTCGATGCTTCAAAGCTACATTTTAGCTCCAAAGCTATGGGTTTACATAAAAAAAAATGATCTCTATATCCTTTAAATAGAGTTTTCAAGGCGGTGGCCTTATCTTTCGTGATACTGAAGAATTCTAATTCAAGTAAGAGGTGGAAGTTGATTCAAGCTATGGCCAAAGAAGATTGAATTGGAACCACGATGGTAGTTGGGTCCAATGAAGACTTAAAAGTTTTCTTGTCAAAGGAATGCCGACGTGGCTTAAATTTAAATTTAAGTGTAGCAAGCCCGAAGTTTCTCACTAGGCCTGGGGTAACTACAACTTTGTGATTTTGTCCAATGTTGAAATTGATTTGGCTTAGTCAAATATTTGCTTCCTCAAAGTTATACAGTTGATGAAGAAGTGTAATCAAAGACTAGAAAATGTCCACTTTGAAACAAGGAGGACATTTGCACTTTTGTACCAAGACAAAAGCCAAAAAAAAAAAAAAAAGAAAAAAAAGAAGAAGAAGATACTATCATTACGGATACTTCAAATCTTGTTTTTAAATTCGGCAAGTATCTCACTCTGACAAGCCTTGAAGTAGGAGGCATTTGTAGTTATACGAATTTTGTGGAATTAATCCATATTAAATTTGGATAAATTCCTAAGTTCAAGAATTATCAGGTCCAAATCAAGATCGAATTATTTAAATCCATGCCATGGATTTAAAGTAAAATTCAATTTCATTTGGGCTAATCTATTGAGTTGGTACTGAAATAAAGAGCCCGCTCCATTAGCTCAAGGTCCACGCCGCGTGTCAAATGACATGGCGTGCCAAGTTAAATCAATGAACAATAAAATGATGCCTTGTGCTTAAGTGATGTTGCATGTCAAGTCAACAAAAAGGACCAATAAAATATTGCCAAGCGTCCGAATGGCATGATTCAATCAATCAAATGCAATTTTAATGTACCCAAGACAACAAAAAATAGGGGTTGTACATATCTCTCTGGAGGGATGTTCAGGATTGGAGAAAAGACATCCATAGAATCCCAACGGCATCTTCAAATGAAGAAAAAAAATACATAGAGAAGCTCTCCTCTCCAAAGGTGATCCACAATTCTTCCGCATTTGGGATTAAAGCTTGGCTCCACAATCGTGGTGAAATTACAACAGCAAGTAATCCGTCGATTTAAGAACAAGCAAAGCTCTTGATTGACAGTCATGAGAAGAATCAGAGGATTACAATTTTTTATTTAAGATTTTATAAATATTTTAATCCCCGCACAAATTATTGAAATCAAATATTATTACTTCTCGCTATTTTTCTTGTATTGATTATTATTTTACAAGAACGAAAACTTAGTTGTTACAGAGATATCCCAATTGTCGTGCCAAATAGTGTCCCTATATATTGTCCAGTAATATTGCTTTTGATTGAACATGCTTGTATAAAATCTTAGGTCCGTCATTGTATCTTTACTACCCCCTTCAAAGAGGTGTAAGGCAAGGTGACTTCATGTCACCTTACTTATTTATCCTGGCCATGGACTATCTAAATGGATTACTGAAAACTTTGAATGATAACCTTGGATTTCATCCCAGATGTGCAAAGTTGGGGTATTATTCAGGTGGGATTTGCTGATGATCTATTTTTATTTAGTAGAGGAGATGCCGGATCCATGCAACTACTTTATGACTGCTTTAAACTGTTCTCAGAGGCCTCGACTTATTTTTAATTAGGGCAAGAGCTCTGTATGCTTTGATGGGGTTTCTGATGTTGGCCAAAATGAAATACTACAGATATTGGGATTTTCCATGGGAGCCATGCCATTAAAATATCTTGGTCTCCCATTGAGCCCTAAAAGGGTTTCACTAATGCAATGTCAACCTTCGAACGAAAAAATGGTTGGGAGGATCACTACATGGACCTTAAAATTTCTTTCTAATGCGCAGTAGAGCCCAAAAAATAAAAAGCGTTTTGACGCAATCTAATTCCTCTGGTCTCAAATATTCATACTTCCTAGAAAGCATTCACATGATTGAGACTATTTGTAGAAGCTATCTAATGGACTAATGGTAGTGACATTTCAAGAAAAGCTCTGGTTGTTTGGGAAACTTTATGTTTACCTAAATTTGCTGGAGGGCTCAACAACACTTACTTGTTTGGAATAGGGCGTACCATCTTGAAGAATTTCTGGAACTTGTGTCTCAAGAAGGACAAGTCCTAGATTAAATGGGTTCATATATACTGTGGCAAAGGGAAGGAGATACGGAAAGTGGAGGCTAACAAGCTTTTCATAAAATCATCACTGCCAGGAAGTACTTAGAGGAGGCAGGTCCCTCTTTAGCTAATCAATTGAAATGACCTTTCTATTTGTAGCCTCAAAATATTATTCTATGGCTAAAGGACTAGTTTGTTTGCCCCAAAAAATATGGTTGTTTCTATATCTAATCCCGTGGCAATAATACTTGTATTTGCTATAGATTTAAAAAATCCATAACTATGAATTGAAATATTTGCCACAAATATTTTCAAATGTAAATAAGAATCCATTTTTTTTTTGCCAAAACTTAAATAGAATTATAGCTAAAGATTTTTTTATTATCTACGGAAAGTGAAAATATGTGTTCTCGTTGCATTAAACAATTATATAAGTATTTGGCTACGAATTAAATATTACATTGCCACAAATGAATAATTTGCCACAAGCATTGTTTACCACAGAAGTTTTTACAATGTAGCTAAGTATCCAATTTTATAGATTCCAAAATATGCTCCAAGTTACACATAATTATATATTTAAATTTCAGAACATCCACTATACATAATTCTCCTTTCTCTTCTCCCATGATTTCTCACTATAATAATTAAATCGTGAGGCTAGAACAACAATCACGTACCTGTTAACAACGCAAGGGAAAAATCGTTGAACTCACCTCCAAGAAAGTTACCCCAAGTTGAACTTCGATTCACTAGAAAACGAAGTTTAATCCACAAACTAAATGTCATCTTTTCTTCTTGTGTGTTTGTTGGAGAGAATTTTAGAGATCAATACCTCTACTGAAGAAGAAAATAATTTTTCTTTGAGAAATTATTCACCAGAGAAATCAATGTGAATTGCCTTGTGCATTCACAATTCCACGCTCTGTTTCCTCTATTTAATATAGAGCTAGTTTTATTGGAAGTTAAATAACATCTTTGGAAACTTTCCTCATGTTTATCTTCTGTAATCAGGCCGGGTCAGTTCACATGGGCGACCTATTACCCAATTCTACCTTGATTTCATGAAAATCTATTAGGAATTTCAGAAAACTTAAAACATGAAAGTTGTAGCCCTTTAAAATAACTTTCCAATATATATTGTGGAGCCCAAATAGAGGTGTGTACAAAATGTTGTGCCAATTTTACTGAAGCTAGCTGGGAGCTAGCTGAGCGAGGGCCAAAGCGAGGCTTGAGCTTGCCCTGGAGCTCGCTCAGGGAGGTTTGAGCTCGCCCTAGAGCTCGCTCAGCGAGTCGCTCAGCGAGGAGTGAGCTTGATTTGTAGTTCACTCAGTGAGCCAAGGGGTACTTCACCCCAGGCCTATAAAGCGACCCTTAGACGATTTTATGTTATTTTTGAGGTTCCAACTTCGTTCTAAAGCCCTAAGCAGCCGTTTCTCTCCTCTCCTCATCCTCCAATGTCAAGATAAGATCTCTCTAACAATTACTAAGCAATTCTAACATTAAGTCATGATTAGTAACATGATTCTTCAACCAAAACATTGGATTTCCAAGGTAAATCTTTCTCAAGCGATTCAAAGCTAGATTTTTGGTGTTCTTCGTCAGAGAAGTAGTTTAGTTCGTTAGATTGGAGCAATTACAAGTATGTAAGGATAACTATCTACGTGTGGTAATGTTATTAATCTTCCCCAAGCCTCGTTCTTCATGATTATTACGAATTGCATCAGAAATAGAGATTATGCCCTAGTTCATGAAAAGTTCAGAACTTCTATCCTTTGATAATATAGCTTCGTAGTTGTTCATGATTATTATTCTGAATATTGTGAACTCAGTACGTAATCAATATAGACTTGTGTTTGTTACCCATGAGTCTCTTTCTAGAATACTCAACACGTTTACAAATAGTTAAAGCTTCTAGTCTCATAATCAGTTCATGAATACATGTCTCAGTAAGTCATTGCTCAATATATCAGTGTTGTACTTTTCAGCATGATTCTCAGTTCTTTTATATAAATTGTTTGATGTTGAATACTATGTTTTGGGCCTAAGGCCACAGTTATGTGTACGTATACTTGGGCCCGAGGACACATATTTGTGCATATATATTGGGCCTGAGGCCACATATTTTGATTTAAGTTAAATAGGTGATTCTTCATTCAGAACAGAAAGTATTCACATCCTTACTTCTTTGTTCCCTTTAGTTATCAGTTCAGTTTTAGTTTCAGTACTTGCAGTTCTTTCTTTCAGTTGTTTTACATACCAGTACAATTCAAATGTACTGACGTCCCTTTTTCCTGGGGGCCTGCTGTTATATCCCGTATTTCGTACATTGGGACAATCCGAGTTAACCATGATAAGTTAGGGACAAGACTATTCCGAGATACGAAGTAGATACTTTTAACCATGATTTTGTTTTAAGACATAAGTTTCTTATGGTTTTGTTGGCATGGAATATTAAGGGAAATTTGGGGTTAAAAGTGAATATTTGAAAGTTAATAATTCATGAGTCAAAGGGGCCAAGTGGCCGGCCAATATGGTGTGGGCCAAGGGCCACATGGATGGCTAATATATGTAAATAAAAGATGACTAATTCATCATATTCATCATCTTCAACACTTAAGAAAATTGTAGAAACTTGGAGAAAAAGAAGAAGGAGCATTCGGCCATAGCTAGAAAAATTGAGGTCCAAAAATATTGATCAAAAAAATAATTTCTTCTAGCAATTCCAACCATTAAAGGGTCCTTGTTAACGTGGAGTTGTTGTTGGAGTCAACAAACCTCTCGTTTTCATCATTTACAACCCTAGCTAAGTTGTGAAGTTGAGTGGAAAAAGGTAAGGTTTAATCTTCTTTTTCATATGTTACGAATGATTTGTACATGTTGTAGTGTGTAGAAATGAATGAACTTATGAAAATATGCATGATTGATGTTGAGCCGTGTGTATGGCTTGTAGCCGTGTAGGTGTGTGTTGTGTAGGAGTGATGAATTAATTCTATTTAGCATGTTTGGTTGTTGTAGTGTGTTGAAATGGATGAGAATCATGAAAGTTGTGTGTTGGGGTGATGGCCGAATATGGGTCATCTTGAATAGCAAGGAATGAATTAATTTTCTTTAGTGTTTTGGTTGTTGTTGTTGTGGGTTCTATGTTGATAATGATAGTTTAATGATTCAAGTTGAAATTGTAAGTGTCGTGGGCTGATTTGGAAGCAACGTGATTTTAATGTAGATTTCATATTTGTGAGAATGACATTGTTAACGTGTGTATTGTTGGTGTAATTCATGAATTTGGGAGAGAGAAATGTATTGTTGTTGTTGTTCTCGGGTTTGGGATGGTTTCGGGTGGAGTGGAGCTTTGGTTGGGTTGTTTTGAATATTGTGCGGGTTGTTTGAAGTGTTCTTGAATCGTGTTTGAATGGTCTCGGGTTATTACTTGAACAGGTGAGCGTTGATGTTGGCTTGAATGTATGTAGTTGAATTGAATATAAATGGAATGTTGCTAAGTATGTAGAAAGAGTTACTAACGTTAGAATGCGTTTTGAATTGATTGTTGATGTTGTAAGAATGGTTGTTGGTATTGTTGTTGATGATTTGGCCGAGTTGAATTCTCGGGGATGTTGAGTTTATAGGGAAATCTTCGCCCAAATTTAAGCAGAATTAAGTGCTAGTTTGGGATTGAATTCCTAAATGCCTATTACTAATGTTAGCATATAATGACATTGTTATAGATCTTGGGGAGCCCGAGACTTGAGTTTGGATTAGCTTTGAGAGCGGACGAGGTATGTGAAGCCTAACCTTTCTTTCTTTTGGCATGTCTTAGTGGTAAGTAGTCTATGACACGAGCCTCGGGGTAATTCCATTCTTAAGATCCGAGCTTGTATACGATTCTTATTCGCTTCTTGATGTTGGCTCTCTTAATGTAATCGAACTAAGGTTCTTATGTTTTTATATGATTGAATTTCAAATGTTGCATAAAGAAATTTTGTTCTTAAAGGATTCTGTAACTACGAACGCCCGTAACTTTCATAGACGAGCTCGGATTACTTCGAAACGTTCGTAGGAGATTCTATAATGAATAATATCCCCAAACTTTCATAGGCGGGCTCGGATTGGTTTGATACATGTCCGTGGGCCCCCGAGACTTTTCTATGTTTGGTTCTAACGACGCCTTTTGAAAGAACTTATATAGCTATCATCCCGACCCCCGAGTGTTGATTACTTGGCTATCCGTCCGGCAGTCCGTAATGATGATTTTTATGCATATGGTTACTCACGACTCTGCTCGTGCATTCTGTTGTATCTTCCGCCGAGTCCCGGGCCGGTTATGTTATCGTGCGCACTATACTATATTCCAGAGTATGATGTGTTATGGTTCGCCGAGCCCCTTGCTATAGGGCCGGGTTCCATTCATATTCTGGTGTTATGATGTGTTATGGCGTTATGATGTGTTATGTGATATGTCGGGTTTCGGAGATATGAAATCTTCTGGAGTATGATGTGTTATGGCGCCAATGACGGGTGGGCGACCATATTCCCCGAGCCCCATTACGATTTGTGTTTTAAAAGTAAATATTTTGGTATTCTGGATATTGTACTTATTTTCTCGTACTTCTTGTTTCGATTATGATTACGTTTCGTATTTCATGCTTTGCATACTCGCACATATTCCGTCACGACCCCTTTTCTTCGGGGTCGCGTTTCGTACCCGCGGTACGAACGCCCATTTCGGTGATCCACCGACCCCAGGACACCTATTCTGTTTTTGAGTGCTCCCGTTCCGGAGCCCATATTTTAGTACATATTCTTCCGTTGTATATATGTATATGTCTATTCAGGGATACGGCGGGGCCCTGTCCCGTCATATGATTCTGTTGTTACTCTTAGAGGTCTGTAGACATATATGTGGGTTGTGAATATTACTGTTCAGTTGTGTTCGTATGATTTGTGTTTTGGGCGGTCCCATTCGCCGTGCGACCCCTCGCTTATTTGCGTTTGTATATATTTTGGAACGCCGTGCTTTATGATAGCCTTGCTGGCTTCTGTGATTTATATATTTGTACATGCGACAGTTTGGAGCTACGTATGCTCTTTGTGTATGTATAAGTATTTGTATGCCGATTCTGATTTATGAGTGAGTACGAGTGCCCAGCTCGGGCACTAGTCACGGCCTACGGGGTTGGGTCGTGACACCTGCATTTCACGATGCAGATACAGATTTACAGGAAGACGGATCTGCTTGCTAGGATTCTCGTATCAGCTGCTTGATGAACCCTAGTTCCTTCGAGGCATTATTATATTTTCAGTCTTTACAGTATTTCAATCAGTGAGCCATGCCGAGGGCCTTGTCCAGGTAATAGTCAGTATTTTAGAACTCTTTAGAGACTTCATAGACTATAGTTGTAGTCAACTAGAGTCGTGGGATTTTATGTTAACCATGTTGGGCTACAATTTATGTTTTAGACTAATATCTGTGTTTCTATACTTATGATACATTTAATTCAGACTTTAGTAGATCGGCATGTGTTAGTTTTATTTCCGCATTCAATATGTTTTAATATCACATGTTGATTCAGCCAGCCAATTGGTTCGCTCGGTCTCATGCAGTCAGCCACCAAGTGTCATGTTACGTCTAAACCCAGTTTCGGGGCGTGACAACTTAGACAGTATTAAGCATTTAAACTGAACAAAACTAGGCATGCTAATGACTAATCTACTTCCATATTTAACTAATTAACAACTAAACAGATAATCATCCTAAACTACTACTACTAACTAGCAATAAATAGAAAAAAGCTAATAAACATACACACATAAATAACTAAAAAAATGAACTAAAATAACTTAAAGGATGAAGAATTACCTCTTCTTGGTGCAACCTTTGGTTGATATTGGAGTTTAAAAATACTTTGCTCCTTACCCGAGACTCAGCCACAAAAAGAAAACAAATTTTAGACTAAAATCCCAATTAACTAAAAGTTTCAGCCTAAGCTAAAACCCAAATTAAACTGGAGAAATTTTTTGCTCTATTCGAAAGCCTTATGTGTATTTTTGAAATTTGAGAATTGTAAGGTGTCTGCTGTGTTGAAGAGTGGGGTTCTTTATATAAAACCCCAAGACTCGTAAATCAATCCAAAGCCGATATGGGACTTTTGTCTTTTGATGGATTTCTTTGTGAATCCTCGTGGTTGTTGAAAACCAATAGAAATCATTGAATACCCAAAGCAAATGATAAAATTAATTAAGGAATTCGTCCTTGTTGAGAATAAAAATGAAAAAAAGCATTAGAAAAGGAGGGTTATACCGTGTTTGGGTGGTGTATCGATGGAGTGAGGGCAAAGCTTAATCGTTTTTTCCCGAATTGGCTGAACAATAACTGTAAAAAGCAAGAGTACTCTACCATTTTGCCGTTTATGGCACCAGATGATGAAGAGAGAGAGTAGAAAATGAGGCGGCTATGTTTCGCCTTGGAGACCCTCTCTTCATACACATGAGACCTTTCGAGGTCTGTTTGTGTCTATACGCTATATGTGTAGGTAAGATTGGGCTAGGTCTTGGTCCATGTTGGACTGGAATAGGCCAAATTTAAAAGGAGGAGGCCTAACCGTATATTTGGAGAAACCAATTGATCATTTCAATTATAGCCACATTTAATTAACAATTTCAATCATTTTGAAGATAATTGCAGTTAAAGCCCAATAGACTATAAATATTGAGACGTAATTGATTATTCATTTAATTACTCAAATCTCTTGAATTAACGGAGTAAAATATGTATCAATTTAGCAATTAAATAGTTTTATTAGTTAGGTAATTATTTTTAGTATTTTGAATTAAACTCTTGATATATGTGTTTCAAAATTATAGAAAATATACAAAATACCTAGGATGATATACAATGATATACCTGATGATATTTTGCAAAATGAAATGGCAAAATATTACCAAAATAATTTTGTAAAATCATTTCGACTTGTAAAATATATATTTCACTCCGTTTGTGACTCAAGAACTTTGAATAATTAAATGAAATTATTGGAGGGAAAAATTAGGTGTCAACAAGGACAATCAGTCATAGTCGAAGACCAGGAGCCCGCACCCGTACCCGCTGCTACTGTTGCTCGTGGAGAGGCAGTGGATACGGTAGAGGGTGAGGCAGGGCTAGAGACCACATTGCTACATCAGTCAGAGGCCGAACACTAGCTGCTGCTCAAGCCCATGCTAGGGATGTGACTCCGAACCCAGAGGAGATTTCGAAGGAGGATCACGCTTAGGCGGATGAGGTTGGACCCGCCCAGGCACTAGCCAGATTCATTGCTACTCCTGTTGTTCAAGACACTTTGGTATGTATCTTGAGCTTCTTTGAGGGTATTGCCCAGGAAAGAGTACTACCGGCTAGAGGGTTCTTAGATTAGAGTTGGAGCTCAGACTCCTGATCCGATGGTTGCTGCAGGGTATTGGACCCCAAGAACACAACCTGTTGCTGATGTGGCTCCTCAGTTAGGGTTTGCCAGTTCTGGGTGTTACTATTCACCCAGTTGCCTAGCCTACTATAATAGTTGAGGAGCAAAAAATATGGGATAAGTTTGAGAAGATAAAGTCCCCACAATATGATGGGCGTCCTGATGATGATGAGTATGAGTTATTAGTTAGTTGCCATGAGTGTTTGCACAATTTGGGGTTGATTGAGTCCAACAGAGTTGATTTTTTGGCATTTCAGATGGTTAACCCTGCTAAGTTGTGGTGGAAGGTTTTTATTAAGACTAGACCAGCTGGGTCACCTCCACTTACCTGGAGCGAGTTTTCTCGCGTGTTTCTGGAGAAGTGGGTTCCTCGTAGTTTGAGGGATGAGAGGCGGGAGCAGTTTGATAAGTTGGAGCAGCATGGGATGTATGCGATCGAGTATGAGTTGATGTTTCACTCCTTGTCTCACTATACTTTGACCATTCTACCTGAGAGACTGAGAGGATTCAGAGGTTCATTAAGAGGTTGCCGCATCACCTTCCAGTTACAGCGATACACATGAAAGCTTCGAGAGGTAATTTTTAGGCAGTGGTGGATGCCACTAGGAGTATCGAGTCTATCAGGTGTGATGAGTTTAGGGATGGATGGATCGAGAGAAGCTGCGTTCTGCGTTATGGAGGTACATCATCTAGAGGTATGGGTCATTATGGTAGAAGTTATCGACCTCAGGTGAGTAGACCAGTTCAAGTAGCGATGCAAACTTTGACAGGTGGTTCTTCGGGTCGTGGTGCTCATGGTTCAAGGCACAGTTCTCAGGGTCCTTATTCCTGATCTGGAGGTCGAGGTGGTCGTTTGGGCCATTCTGGTCCATTTCAGCAGCCTATGGCTCGTCGAATTTTTTTTGAGTGTGGTGACTTAGGGCATTTCTCCAAGTAGTGCCCCAAACTTAAACAGGGGTAGCCCATACTGAGGTTATTAGGTTGTATGCACTTAGGTTAGTGGCACAGCTGGTTAGAGGCAGAGCCCAAAGTGGCAGAGGTGGTTCTTTTTTCGCTTGACAGACAGGCCATGGTGGTGGTCATGGAGGTTCTCAGGCTGAGGGTGGCCATGCTCAGTGTTGTACACTCCCGCGTAGACCAGAGGCAGAGACCTTGATGCAGTCATTACAAGTACTATTTCGGTTTGTCGTCGGCCAGCTATGGCATTATTTGATCCACGTTCTACATACTCTTGCGTGTTTACTTATTTCACCTCGAGTTTGGATACGCTATGTGAGTCAATTGATTTTCCTGTTAGTGTTTCTATTCCTATTGGGGATTCCGTAGTGTTGGATCGAGTGTATCGATCCTGTGTCATGACTTTGATGGGGTATGATACTTTGGTTGACTAGATGATTCTAGACATGGCATATTTTGACATTATTCTTGGTATAAGTTGGTTGTCCCCTTATCCTGCGATCTTGGACTTTCATGCCAAGACGGTTGCCTTAGCAATACCAGGAGTTCCTAGTTTTGAGTGGAAGGGTGATACTAGCCATGAGCAAAGAAAGTGATATCACTCCTTAACGCTCGTCGGATGGTTGAAAAGGGGCGCTTAGCATATTTGGCTTATGTTCGAGATGCTAGTTCCGATACTCTTCCCCTTGAGTTAGTACCAGTAGTGATGGAGTTTCATAAGGTGTTTCTGACAGATTTACCAGGTGTTGTACCGGATCGTGACATTGATTTTGTTACACCTCGTAGTTTTGTACATTGAGATTCGTCGTATGTTAGCTGACCTTGTTACACATCGTAAATTTTTGTGCCATTTGGATCATAAGTAAACTAATGTAAACCCGAAGAGACCATGGAGCCCCTATAATGTTAAAAAAGACTTTTAACAATTGTTAAGCATGTGCCATAAGGTTTCGGGGTTAAGCGAATTAGTGTTATAACCCGTACTTTAGAGGTTAAACTAGGAGTGCTTAATGTGCTAAGGAGGTCATATTTTAAGGTACTTGAATCATAAAATATTTGTATCTTAAGTTTTGAAGTCAAGCAAGTTGTAAAATAAAAGTCGGCGAAAAGTATCGCAAGCTAAGCTCATAAATTCTACTGAAATTTGGGTCTAATGTTTTTGACTTTTCTCCTAATATACTTGGAGTTATGGGGTGATCCACCTATAAAATTGAAGGTCTACGAGTCTAGTTTCCAATGCATTAAACCATTCATCCGTACAACGTCAGAATAGAGAGATATTCATATTTTTGCGAGACTGCGCAGTCAGCCTCGTTGGGACCCACATAAGCGGTGGTTGACCTATGTGCTTGTATACATATATGTATATCCATGTTATTTTTCATTCATTTCCACACCCAACTGATCCAATGACCTCTCCAGATCCTCTCTAAACCTTCTAAACTCAATTACATCAAATCAATTAGGATTTCCATCTTGGAATCAAGGAAGCAGTAAGGAAAACATAGTAATAGTATTGCTTGGTGCATGGCTGCATGTTTGAGGTTGAAGATGAGGATTTTTCTTGGTGATTCTGAGTGTTCAAGGTAAGAACACAATCTTAACTTTGTTATTAAGTCATGTATGGAAGGATTTGTTGGTTTTAAGGTGAAGAAAATATGTTTTGTAAGGCATAAAGTGAGTTGTTGAAGTGGTTGCCCTGTAAACTGATTTTGGATGGGATTTTGAAGAGATTTTTACTTGTTTATATGATTATATCTCATTGTTGCTATTGTTGATGATGTTGTGTATGTTTGTGGGCTGTTTTGGAGTTGGATTGGAGTGAGAAATATAGGGGAAATGCTACCCAAATTTCGTTAAGTTACCTACTCATTTAGAATGGATTGTAAGAGTTTAATATGGTCTAATTAGGGTGTATGTTGCCTTGTTTGTAGAGTTACAAGCTCGGGAAGTAGACGTTGGATGTATAGGTAGACGACAAGGTATGTTAAGGCTATCCTTTCTTTCATTTTGGTATGATCCTTATCATATGAACGAACGAACGAATGAACGAACTTCCATATCACTCTACTCTTAGAAGAAGTCTAATCTTTGATGTTCCTGTACCCTTTTTATAATTATTCCTTCTGTTCATGGGTCTTGAGATTACTTATATTGATGATATTAGCTCAAAGATGTTTATCGATGGTAGCACGACTTTGCTGTCACTCCAGAGTATTTATTCATCTTACTTATGCATTGCATTCATTATATAAATACACATTGACCCATGACCGTAGGGTATTATACACACGCGTATATTATATGTATACGGGTATGGGGAAAGGGATAGGCGTTATATGCGCATCACCACCTGATCAGCTGGTATACGATGATGATGATGATGATGCCCACAGAAGGGCCGATATGATACGATACAATTGGATGACTTTAGAGGCTTGATTATGATATGTGCAAACATTTACATACGACCTCATGTTTCATATGCATAAGCATGGTACTTACATATTTCATAATTCTCAGAGGTATACAGATTACATACGCATATGCATAACATTATGTATTTCATGACTTATAGAGATACTCACTCTTACAGGTTGATTCTTATGTCTCATGTTTCCTTTATGCCTCATATATACTCTTTTCATGCCTTACATACTTGGTACATTATTCGTACTGACTCCCCTATTGCTTTGGGGGTTGCGTTCAGGGCTGCAGGTTTAGGTAGACAGGCTGATGGTCCAGCTCAGTAGGATCTCCACTCAGCAGTTGTTGGTGCACTCCACTCTGATCCGAGTCGTCGTCTTACTTTTGGTACACATTTTTGTGTACATAGGTGGACCGGCCCTCGTCCCGTTCTTTTCTACCGTGATGCACTCTCATAGAAATCTTTAAACAGTGGTATGTAGCATAAACTTCCATTTTGTTGTATGGTACATCACATAGTAGCCTTGTCGGCTCGCACTTTGATGGCAGCATGTTTATATTCAGTTGATCTTTATAAGCATTGCTTCCATTCAGTTTACTTTCCATATAAGATAATATAATGTTATCTGGAGATCTATGTGCCCTACCTTTATTCACATCTACGTTATGAATGAATGCTTAGGAGTGTCTGACAAGGATAGCTCGGGCACTCGTCGTGGTCCATCGACTTGGGTCGTGACAAAAGTGGTATCAGAGTAGTTCTATCCTAGGGTTGTCTACAGACCATGTCTGGTAGAGTCTTGTTTATGTGTGTGTTGTGCACCACACTTATAGACAGGAGGCTGCAGGACATTCAGGATGTTGTCATTCTTTCTTAACTTAGATCATGCGGTAGAGCTGTGTTATATGGACTCGCTTCTTACTAATATGTTATGATTTCAGCGATGCCCCCGAAGAAAGCTACAGCTGCCTAGAAGGGAAAGTCACGGATAGGTGAGGCTACTAGCCATACTCTACGGGCTACGAGGGCTAGGGGGAGTCTCAGGGTGAGTCAGCATCGTAGACTTTGCATACCCCGCCCTCTCCAGAGGGGCTCAGAGGGGCACCAGCTCCAGCCCCAGCTCCATCACCTGCTCCAGTGCCCCGAGTTCCTCAGCCAGACGCACCGAGTCAGGAAATGCGAGATGCCATTCAGTTATTGACCAGGTTAGTAGCCGCTCGGTGCCGGCGTAGCGGGTTGGTTTCGGACCCCATGCGCACCGAGCAGCCGAGTGCTTGTGGTCGAGCGATTTCCTTAATTGGGACCCCGCAGTTCTTTTGTTCGAAGCAGAATGAGGACCCCCTGTACTTTATCGATAGGATGTAGAGGACGTTGAGGGTAATGCATGATAGTGAGACAAAGTCTGTGGAGTTGGCTTCTTATAGACTTCGTGATGTTGCGATACAGTGGTATGAGACTTGAGAGTTATCTAGAGGGGAGGATACTCCTCCAGCGGTTTGGTAAAGAGTTTTCAGAAGCTTTTATTCGCCATTGCTTGCCGCCAGAGTTTCGATGGGCTCGTGCAGATAGGTTCTTGAACATTAGGCAGGGGATCGTGAGTGTCCGAGAGTACAATCTACTTTTTAATTCATTTGCTCGATATGCCCTAGTGCAAAGTGTCGATACATAGACCAAGTTCACCGGCGCGTGGTTGGCTTAGGGACACATCTGATTGATGATTGTATGACAACTGCACTCCAGAAAGGTATGGACATTTCTCATATACAAGCATATGCATAGAACCTTGAAGAGCATAAGCGATAGCGAAAGATGGAGCCTGAGCATGACCGAGGCCAAGAGGGCCAGATCTTTGATGTCGCTACCGAGTTCGCAGGAGGTCGAGGCGCCAGTATTTTAGATATCCGGCCCATCCGGGCCGCCGCGCCTCCTCGCTCAGCGAGGTTTGATCGATCTACTTATTCAGACCGGTCGAGTTTAAGGCTGGCCGATTTGCAACGCAGAGGATTCTTGACAATAAGGCCGGCCATTACCACGCTGTACTCGGTGCGGTAAGTTGCATGCTGGACAGTGTCATTTGGGTTCTGATGTGTGTTATGCTTGTGGTTATCCCGGCCATATTATGCGAGATTGTCCGACTATTAGTGGTAGAGGGCACCAACCACAGGATTTGAATGTCTTTTTTATCCGTACGCCTCCAGACAAGGTGGTTCACAGCACCAAAGCAGGTCGCAGGTGCAGCGGTGGAGCTTCTAGTTCGAGCAGTCCTTAGAACCGCATCTATGCACTAGCTGATTGATAGGATCATGAGTCATCTCCTCATATAGTTACAGGTATACTATAAGTTTCCTCTTATGACATGTATGCATTGATTGATTCTGGATCTGACTTATCGTATGTTACTCCGTTTATTGCTCATAAGTTTGGGATAGAGTTTGAGTCAATTAAGCCTTTTGAGGCGTCTACACCCGTTGGAGACCCAGTGATAGCTAGACGAGTATATAGGGGTTGTGTAGTCATAGTCTGTAATCGCCATACTATAGCGGATTTGATTGAGTTAGATATGGTAGACTTTGATGTCATTATGGGTATGGATTGGTTGGCTTCTTGTTATGCTAACGTTTATTGTAGAATGAAGGTAGTTCGATTTCAGTTTCTAGGAGAGCCAACCTTAGAGTAGAAAGGTAATGCTCCATCGCCGAGAGGTAGGTTTATTTCTTATCTCAAGGAAAGGAAGATGAAAGGGTTATATTTATCACTTGGTTTGGGTTCAGGATGTGAAAGCAAAGTCACCAACCCTTCAGTCCGTTCCTGTTGTAAATGAGTTTCCGGATGTATTCCCGAATGAGCTACCAGGCCTTCCGCCAGAGCAGGAGATTGATTTTGCTATTAATTTACTACCAGATACTCAACTGACATCCATTCCTCCTTATAGAATGGCACTTGCAGAGCTGAAGGAATAGAAGGAACAATTAAGGGATTTTCTTGAGAAGAGCTTTATTAGGCTTAGTACATCGTCGTGGGGAGGGCTAGTATTATTCGTGAGGAAGAAAGATGGTTCCTTGCGGATGTGTATCGACTATCGGCAATTAAATAAGGTAACGATAAAGAATAAGTATCCACTGCCGAGGATCAATGATTTATTTTATCAATTACAGGGGGCCAAATGCTTTGCAAAGATAGATTTGAGATCGGGATACCATCAGGTTAGGGTGAAGGAGAAAGATATTCCGAAGACGGCATGCAGGACTAGATAAGGACATTATGATTTCCCTGTTATGTCATTCGGGTTGACTAATGCTCCAACTATATTCATGGATTTGATGAATCGTACATTCAGACCTTTTTTAGATCTGTTTGTGATCGTATTTATAGATGATATTCTGCTTTAATCACCATCAGAGGCATAGCATGCAGATCACTTACGTGCGGTACTTAGAGTTCTTCGGGATAGAGAGTTGTATGCAAAATTCTCTAAATGTGAGTTCTGGTTGAACTCTGTGGCTTTTCTTGGTCATATTATTTCGGATAAAGGGACTAGAGTTGATACTCAGAAGATTGAAGATGTGAAGACTTGGCCAAGACCCACGACACCGACAGAGGCACGCAGTTTTTTGGATCTGGCAGGTTATTACAGGAGGTTCGTAGAGGGATTTTCTTCTCTTTCAGCTCCATTGACAATGTTGACCGAGAAGTCAGCTAAGTTTCAGTGGACATACGCTTATGAGCGGAGTTTCCAGACACTGAAGGATTAGTTGACTTCAGCACCTGTTCTGAATCTTCCAGAGGGAACAAATGGCTATGTGATTTATTATGACGCTTCAGGTGTTAGGTTGGGCTGTATGTTGATGCTGCATGGTAAGGTTGTTACCTATGCTTCTACGCAATGGAGGAAGCACGAGAAGAATTATCTGACCAATGATCTTGAGTTAACAGTGGTAATTCATGCCCTGAAGAAGTGGAGGAATTATCTATACGGTGTTCATGTTGATATCTATACCGATCATAAGAGCCTCCAGTATATCTTTATGCAGAAGGAGTTGAACTTGCGCAAGGGACGATGTTTAGAGCTATTAAAAGACTATGATGTTGATATTCTGTACCATCCTGGGAAGGAAAATGTGGTAGCCGACATTCTCAGCTGTAAGTCTATGGGTAGTTTGTCATACTTGTAGCCAGGGAATAGAGAGATGGCTCGCGAAGTTCATCAGTTGGCTAGTCTTGGAGTCCAGTTACTAGACTCAGATGATGCAGGAGTTACTGTCCAGGATACATCGACGTCATCTTTGGTAGCTGAGGTAAAGGACCGTCCATATGAGAATCTTATTTTAGTCCATTATCGAGATACAACTCCTCAGAAAGAGAAGACACCCTTTAAGATTACAGGAGATGGAGTTCTCAGATATCGAGGTAGATTGTGTATTCCTAATATTGCAGGACTTGGTCAGCAAGTTATGGGAGAGGCTCATTACTCTCGCTATTCTATTCATCCAGGCTCAACCAAGATGTATCATGATATGAAAGAAATGTATTGGTGGGATGGCATGAAGAAAGACATAGCAGAATTTGTCGCTCAGTGTCCAAATTTCTAACAGGTTAAGATAGAGCACCAGAAGCCCGGTGGTTTATTGCAGGCCATCGAGATTCCGACTTGGAAATGGGAAGCAATTTATATGGACTTCATTATAGGATAACCTCGTACTCAGCCTAAGTATGATTCGATATGGGTGATTGTTGACAGACTTACAAAATCAGCCCATTTTCTACCTGTTAGAACTACTTATTCAACAGAAGATTATGTGTAGCTCTATATTAAGGAGATTATACGACTGCATGGTGTCCCTATGTCTATTATTTCGGATAACGGTGCGCAGTTCATAACTAACCTCTGGAGATCTTTCCAGAGAGGATTGGGGACTCAGGTGAACCTTAGTAGGACATTTCATCCTCAGATAGATGGGTAGGCTGAGCGTACTATCCAGACACTTGAGGATATGCTACGAGCTTATGCGATTGAATTTTGAGGTAGAAGGTAGCTGATGAAAGATGAAGAAGATCAAGAAATCCAAGGAAACCAAGAAACACAAGATTGAAATTCAAGAGAAAGAAAGTCAAAAGCTCAAGATCAATTTCTTTCAAGAATGGGAATTCTTGTTTCTTGAATCCTTTTCTAAATAGGTTTCTTGTTTCTTGATTTATATTTTAGTTGGATTTAATTTCCTATCATTAGTAGGACTTTTATCCTAGTTCTAGTAGGATTCGGCTTTTCTTTATTCTTTTCCTTATAGAATAGGGATTTTACTTTCCTTGTTTTTAGCTATTTCCTTTCTAGAGTAGAATAGGAATTTGTAGTCATCAAGAGAAGAGACCCTAGGCCTATATAAGGGTTCTTATTCTTTGTTAAACACTATTCACGTTTTTAGCATAAACCTAAATTTTGCAATAGAGTTATTCTCTCTATTTCTTGTTCTTTATCCTTGTTTTTGGTTCCAAGCAAGGTGGTGATAGTCTTTACCTTGTTTTCAGTTGCGTGTGGTGTTTCTTTATCACGTAAGTTTATTTCAAGTGGTGACTTAGGAACATTGTTGGTTCTTGATCATTCAAGAACACGTTTCTTTAAAACAATTTCGTTCTATTTCATACCCAGAACCCTAATTTTCTTTCCATCATTGTACCCTTAATATTACTTATTTTAAATGATTCAACAGTTATTTTTATAGCTCAAATCGTCATCTTTCTCCTCATCTTGAAATCACATAATTCTGAGAAGTATAGCCCGATTTACGTCCGTTTCTTCAATTCTGCCCATCAATCGCTTCAAGAACAAGATCCCGGTAGATTGGTTCTTTGTTAACTCGAAGAATCACATCAATTTAGCATTAGAGCATAGTTGAGGAATATTATGCATTATATGCAAGAAACAAGAGGACGTTGGGTTCATGAAGATGAAAAACTATGGAAACAGGAATCTCTTTTCCGCACTAGATGTACCCCCCATGATAAGGTATGTTCGGTAATCATTGATAAAGGAAGTCATGTTAATGTTATTTCTGAAGAGATGGTTTCTAAACTTGGCTTGTTAACAAAACCTCATCCATATCCTTATAGCATCAAATTTGAGAATGATGATGGTGGTTTAGAGGTAACTTGTCAATGCCTAGTTTCTTTTTCTATTGGCAAAATATATAATGATCTTGTTTGGTGTGATGTAACAAATATGGATGCTTGCCACTTATTACTTGGAAGACCATGGGTGTATGAAAGGAGTGCTCACTATGATGAATATCTTAATACCTATTCTTTTACAAAGGATAGACGAAAAATTAAGTTGGTTCCCTTGAATCCAGAAGATATTGCTAAAAACTCCAAGTATGTTGATGATTCTTTTGTGACCAAATTACAAATCATTGGTCCCATCAATGTGGAACAGCAAACGGAGGAGAAGAATGAATTAGATCCACAAGTTGAGGATTTACCTCCAATGTTTGATGAGGATCCATTAGAGCATCCAACCATTTGTGAGATTGAGTTTCCACCATTAAGAGCTTTTGAAAAGAATATAGATTTTGTTTCTTACTCCACACCAACCAAAGTAGCGTATTGCATAAGACCAATAGTCTATGAAGATTTGGAAGGGAAAACGGATGAGTTTCTGAAAAAAGAGCCTATGAATGAGAGTTTAATATATGATGTAGTTCAAGCAAGAATTATTCCTCAAAAGGATGAACCTTTGCAAGAATGTGTCAATTTAAGATCTCTCAATTTCATTGAGGTCAATGGCTATAACTATGTCAAATCTGGGAGTAGCAAATTTGTCAAGGAGTTCTTAAAAAGACATGATTTGATCTTCAACCTTGATCCAAAGGTAGTTGAATTTGATTTATATAAAGGTTTTCATGGCACTATCTCAGATTTTTCATGCAAACACCACATAGGCACGAGAGTTTTCAAGATTCATGAAGATAAAAAAGAAATAAGTTTTGATCATGGCTTAAACATTGAAGATAAATTTAAGATGATATATTTGAGAAATCATGGAACAGAGTTACTACTAAGAAAGTGGGATTTGGTTTGACCATATGCAAAGTTTGTTGACAACATGATGAAGGTCTATGACAAGCTAGAAAAATGAAACTTAAAGCCTGGTGAGTATGGATTGTTCCCAATTTTTTTTGCTAATCTTTCATCATTTATGGAGCCTTTAGACTTGACGACGAGTCTTTATAAACAAGGGGAGAATGATGAAAGATCAAGAAGATCAAGAAATCCAAGAAAACCAAGAAACACAAGATTAAAATTCAAGAGAAAGAAAGTCCAAGAAGCTCAAGTTTGAAGATCATTTTCTTTCAAGAATGGGAATTCTTGTTTCTTGAATCCTTTTCTAAATAGGTTTCTTGTTTCTTGATTTATATTTTAGTAGGATTTAATTTCCTATCATTAGTAGGACTTTTATCCTAGTTCTAGTAGGATTCAGTTTTCTTTATTCTTTTCCTTATAGAATAAGGATTTTACTTTCCTTGTTTTAAGCTATTTCCTTTCTAGAGTATAATAGGGATTTGTAGTCATCAAAGAAGATACCCTAGGCCTATATAAAGGGTTCTTATTCTTTGTTAAACAATATTCACGTTTTTAGCATAAACCTAAATTTTGCAATAGAGTTATTCTCTCTATTTCTTGTTCTTTATCCTTATTTTTGGTTCCAAGCAAGGTGGTGATAGTCTTTACCTTATTTTCAGTTGTGTGTGGTGTTTCTTTATCACGTAAGTTGATTTCAAGTGGTGACTTAGGAACATTGTTGGTTTTTGATAATTCAAGAACACGTTTCTTTAAAATAATTTCGTTCTATTTCATACCCAGAACCCTAATTTTCTTTCCATCATTGTACCCTTAATATTACTTATTTTAAATGATTCAACAGTTATTTTTATAGCTCAAATCTTCATCTTTCTCCTCGTCTTGAAATCACATAATTAGAAGTATATTCCGATTTACGTCCGTTTCTTCAATTCTGCCCATCAATCGCTTCAAGAACAAGATCCTGGTCGATTGGTTATTTGTTAACTCAAAGAATCACATCAGTAGCTGGGATGATCATTTACCACTTATTGAATTTTCATATAATAATAGCTTCCATTCTAGTATATATATGGCTCCTTGTAAGGCTTTATACGAACGAAAGTGCAGATCACCCATAACATGGTTTGATGTTGGGGAAAGAGAGTTAGTAGGCCCAAAATTGATATAGCAAGCACTAGAGAAGGTGAAGGTCATCCAAGAGAGATTATTAGCAGCTCAGATCCGGCAAAAATCTTACGCAGATAATCGACGACGTGATTTGGAATTTCAGTTAGATGATTGGGTTTTCCTGAAGATATCGCCTATGAAAGGAGTGATGAGATTTGGAAAAAAGGGTAAGCTCAGTCCTCAATATATTGGGCCATATAGAATTATCCGTAGAGTGGACTTGGTAGCATATGAGCTAGAGTTACCTCCTGATCTGGAGTCTGTACACCCAGTTTTCAATGTATCTATGCTCCGTAAGTGCATAGTAGATCCTTTGAGAGTCGTCTTAGATAGATGATGTTTAGGTTACTGAGCAGTTATCATACGAGGAGACCCCAATGGCTATATAAGATAGACAAGTTCGCCGATTGCGGACTAAGGATGTAGCTTCGGTTAAGATGCTCTGGAGGAACAAGAATGTCAAGGAGATGACTTGGGAAGCTGAGAATGATATGAGGTCCAGACACCCACACTTGTTTCCACTTCCCGAGGAGATCCAGGCTCCAGGAATATAATGTACTTACAATTATTTCTTTTGGTCGTGTAGCATCATATTGTTGGGCTGCTGTGTGATAGGTTGATAGTGGTATGGTGATAGACGAGACTCTGTCAAAATTTTTAAAGACTCCTACAAGATAAAAATTTGAGGACGAATGTTTCTAAGAGGGGAAGAATGTTATATCTCGTAGTTTTGTACGTTGAGATTCGTCGTATGTTAGTTGTCCTTGTTACACCTCATCAATTTTTATTCCATTCGTGTCATAAGTAAACTAACGTAAGCTCGGAGAGAACATGGAACCCCTATAACGTTAAGAAAGACTTTTAACAATTGTTAAGCATGTGCCATAAGGTTTCGGGGTTAAGCAAATCAGTGTTATAACCCGTACTTTAGGGGTTAAACTAGGAGTGCTTAATGTGATAAGGAGGTTGTGTTTTAAGGTATTTGAATCATACAATATTCGTATCTTAAGTTTAGAAGTCAAGCAAGTTGTAAAATAAAAGTCGGCGAAAAGTATCGCAAGTTACATTCATAAATTTTGCTGAAATTTGGGTCTAATGTTACTGAGCTTTTCTCCCAATATGCTTGGCGTTACGGGGTGATACAAATATCAAATTGAAGGTCTATGATTCTAGTTTCCAACGCATTAAATAGTTCATCCATACGACATCAGAATAGAGAGATATTCACGTTTTCGCCATACCGCGCGCGTTTCAGCATCCCTGGGACCCACATAGGCGGTGGTTGACGTGTGTGCTTGTGTGTGTATATATATATATATATATATATATATATATATATATATATATGTATGTATGTATATATCCACATTATTTTTCATTCATTTCCACACCAATCGATCCAGGTGACCTCTCCAGATCCTCTCTACACCTTCTAAACTCAATTACATCAAATCAATTAGGATTTCCATCTTGGAATCAAGGAACTAGTAAGGAAAACATAGTAATAGTATTGCTTGGTGCGTGGCTGCGTGTTTGAGGTTGAATCTGAGGATTTTTCTTAGTGATTCTGAGTGTTCAAGGTAAGAACCCGGCCTTAACTTTGTTACTATGTCATGTGTGTAAGGATTTGTTGGTTTTAAGGTGAAGAAAATATGTTTCGTAAGGCATAAAGTGAGTTGTTGAAGTGGTTGCCTTGTAAACTAAATTTTGATGGGGTTTTGAAGAGATTTTTACTTGTTTATGTGATTATATCTTGTTGTTGCTGATGTTGATGATGTTGTGTATGTTTGTGGGCTATTTTGGATTTGGATTGGAGTAAGAAATATAGGGGAAATGCTGCCCGAATTTCGTTAAGTTACCTACTAATTTAGAATGGATTGTAAGAGTTGGATATTGTCTGATTAGGGTGTATGTTGCCTTGTTTGTAGAGTTACAAGCTCGGGAAGTAGACATTGGACGTATAGGTAGATGACAAGGTATGTTAAGGCTATCCTTTCTTTAATTTATCATGATCCTTACGATATGAACGAATGAACAAACTTCCGTATCACTCTACTCTTACAAGAATTAGGAGTACTCTAATCTTTGATGTTCCTGTACCCCATTTATGATTATTCCTTCTGTTTATGGGTCTTGAGATTACGTATATTGATGATATTAGCTCAAAGATGTTTATCGGAGGTAGCACGAATTTATGTCACTCCGAGAGTTCTATTTATTCATCTTACTTATGAATTGCATTCATTTAGATTATGCACATTGACCCATTGACTCGAGTGGTCATGTGGTGAGGGAGAAAAGGAAAAGGGAAGTCAGTTAGTTTATAATTTTCTAAACTTATCACAATTATATTCACAAAAGAAGGCATATATCAAATACGTATGCATGTATGTATCAAGTAAATTTATGAGTCAACGAAGTAAAGCAATTATGCGTGTGTGCGTGTATATATGTATACCACAGGGCCCACTGGCAGGTGTTTGGTAACAAAGAGGAAGGGAGAGTCGTCGCCCTCATATTCCCTATGCCGCACAAGTTCCAAGGGGTTTCATAAACCCCAGGCATGGATGGTCATCGGGGGAAGGTTGAGACTTGACCCTGCCCCCAAATTACCTCATCCCGCACCAATGTAGCCACAAGAACATTGGTAGATTCCAGGATAAAAACATCACATAGCTGGCCAGGTTCACAACACAATGCAAATCAAGAATCAGAGGAAATCAAGTAAAATTTATTGACTTGAAGTAGCAAAAGTATGGCCAAACACACATTCATAAAAGAGGTCCAAAGCAAACTGAAATGAATCAGGGAGGAAAAGAACAAAACACACAGTCTTGGGGATAACACAATCGCAGCGTACTAGTGTAACATAAATGGAACAAGGACAAAGCAACATGATCATGGAAAGGCAACATAGACTGCAGTATCAGATATGGGATGGCCAAGGATAGGAAGTCAAAACTCATAACCATGGTAAAGCACACACAAACTGTGGCACACAGAGGAGGCAAGACAATACTAAAATACACCATCATGAAATGAACTAAAGAAGTCGACATCTTATCAATGAGAATGCATACAGAGCCAATCAAAGTGTGTGGGCATGGCAGGAAAGAGGCAAGACTAAAGCCCTCCTATGTCTAAGCTTTTATGTACCAAACTGAGTGTCACCTAGAGATAGCTAATGCATTTTTAGGAACAAGTAAACAAGACAAGGTTACGGGAAATTGATATCCCAATTCCCTGCTCCTGCTAACCCCTTCCCCTTTAGGTCTAACTTAATCACATGTGCACACTTATTCGTCATTTGGTCAAATCAAACCAATCTTATAAGTACACCTAACTCAAACCTGGGGATATTATTAAGTCTAGAAGCAGAATCCTTGTGATTCCAAGGTTCTTGGCAATGAACACCCAACCCCACAGGCCATAGAAGTGCCATGGGGCCTCTTATCTGAAGGAAAAATGTCATGAGCCAGGCTGGGCCTGGTCTTCCTTTTCTCCTTTCCCCAAGGCCCCTTTAAAAGGCTTTTCTTAGGTCATGTGGACTTGGTTCACTTCTAGTCCCCTTTGTGATCATATGGAGGTTTGTATTTTTCAGTTATTCACAGTCCATAATTCAATCCAAAAAGGGGTTTTGAAACATACATACTCAACTAAGGCACACAATCACCTTAGACTAGGGTTATGGTCATTCCTTAAACTTCCCAGAGCATAACTAAACTAATTCAATGTCACGCCCCAAATCTGGAGTGGCATGACCGGCACGCGATGCCAAACAAGGCCCGAGCGAACCATTCTAAATTTTAAACTTTGGGGAGTAACCCCCCGACTTAAACCGGTAAGGCCTACTTGCACACAAACAACACCAACAAGCCAGAGGGGCCGCAATCTGGATACATATATATAAATACTGACTATCTCGTCCGAACTGGGCATACACCCAAATTATATATACATAACTGAGCAAGACGACGGGGCTACTATGATCGTACAAAACCAACAGTAGCCAACAGACATACATAAACTGACAAGGCTATCACATAGACACACTATATACAAGACCAGTCTACAAGCCTCTAGGGGGATGTGTGATTGTACCATACATTATGAAATTAAAAGGAAAGACTCCAAAGGACCTGGCAACTGCGAGCAAAAAGGGAGCTCACCAATCAGCTAATATCCGACTCTGCCTACTCGGGAGGTCTATCAGTCTGTCGATCAGTACCTGCAGGCATGAATGCAGCGCCCCCAGACAAAGGGACGTCAGTACGAATAATGTACCGAATATGTAAGGCAAGGTAACAGCTGAAATGAAGTAACAAGCTATACTCTGGATATTTCAAGAAAGCATCTGGAGGTACTCTACCTAGGTTGCCCTTATATCTGAGGCAAGATAACATAACTCTATAGATATAACTCTGTGACCCGCGAGTCAGGCCTGGGTAACTCCATGACCCGTGGGCCAGGTAATAACTCAATGGCTCATAGGCTAGGTATAATCAACTCCATGACCCGTAGGTCAGGTAATAACTCTATGGCTCATAGGCCAGGTATAATCAGCTCCATGACCCGTAGGTCAGGCAATAACTCCATGGCTCATAGGCCAGGCTAAGGAAAATATACGTATATCATGCAGTATATCATGCATATGCTAAAAAATACTGATACTGTAACATGTCTCTCCTATCTCTCTAAAAACTCAGGGACATACGAAGAGGACATGGCCCCTCAGAAAGAATAACAGAACACTCAGAAGTCAGGAAACAATATGACTAGCTCTACTTAGACAAATCTCTAGTCACAAGGTTTATTACACTCTTACCATAATTGGAATCATGCCAAGAAAAGAAGGAACAGTCTTAACATACCTGAAGCTTACTTCCCGACTTTCCAACTTACTTCCTGCCTCGTAATCTACACAAGATTAGTCATAGTCTCATAATCTACATATAAACCCATTCGTACTACCGTTAGGCTTATCGTTATATGCTTGTCTTAAGCCTTCAAATTAAATCCTATTAGAATCTGCCGAAATTCGGGCAGCATCTCCCCTGTTTATATCTCTAGCCCGAAATCAGAATACCAACAACCAATAATAATAACAACACTAACATCACCAACATCATCATACGTACCACAATATTCCATAAAATATCCCACACGATGTTTATCCGATTTCTCAACCAACAAATTCATTATACGATCACTTAATAGCTCTATCTTCGTAAATACACCTAAATCAATACAAATAAGGAGATATTAATACCTTGTTCTTACTAGAACAGCAATATCTTCAATATTCACCTTGAAACCAAGCCAAGATCTAACACAATACGATGCTATGATCACAACTATGTGCTACCCGAGCCTCGATTAATGCTTCACTACTCAAAAGCACTCAAATTCCTCGCTTTTTATGACACAAATACCCCTATATATGTGCTGAGTTTTTTGGGAAATATTTGGGGTGAAAAATGAGGGTCTTGGCCCTTATATAGGGTGTGGAAGTCGGTGGAAACCGACTTAAAATTTGCCCTTCGTGTTCGCGACCTTGGGTCGCATTCGCGAAGGATGGGATTATGGTAGATCTTAAGAAGATTAAGGAAGTTCGTAATTGGGTCAGGCCTACTTTAGTTATCGAGATTTGGAGTTTCGTTGGCCTCACTGGTTACTATCGATGTTTTGTAGAGAAATTTTCATCTATTGCATCTCTTTTGACCATATTCACTCAGAAGAATACTCTTTAAGTGGTCGGATGGCTCTGAGGTGAGCTTTTAAAATATTAAGACTTTGTTGACAACAATTTCAATTTTGACTCTTCCCATGAAGGGACAGGGCTTTACTGTTTATTGTGATGCTTCACGGATTAGACTTGGTTTCGTTTTAATGCAGAAAGGGAAAGTGATAGCTTTTGCTTCAAGAAAGTTGAAGGTGCATGAGAAGAACTACCCCACTTATGATTAGGAGTTGATGGTGGTAGTATTTGCATCAATGATTTGGAGGCACTACTTGTATGGTGTGTATTGTGAGGTGTTTACTGATCAGAAGAGTGTAACACATTTTCAATTAGAGGGATCTTAACTTGAGGCAGCGCATGTCTAAATTTGGTCAAAGACTATGACATGTCTATTCTTTATCATCGGGGCAAGGCTAATATAGTGGCGGATGCCTTGAGTCACAAGGCGGTGAGTATGGGTAGTCTAGTATGTTTACAGGTTGGGACGCGACCTTTCTCTATGGATGTTCAGACTTTTCCTAATAACATGGTTAGACTTGATATTTCGAAACCTAACAAAATTCTGGCTTGTGTGGTGGCACGGTCTTCCTTATTGGAGAATATTAGAGCCCAGCAGTTTGATGATGCAAAGTTGTGGAATATTCGAGATAAGGTGTTAAAAGGAAAGGCAAGAGACGAAATTCTTGATGATGAGGGGGGTTTTGAGGATCAAAGGTTGTGTATGTGTCCCCCAGGTGGGTGATTTGACTAGATTGATCATGCATGAGGCTCACAATTTGAGGTATTCTATTTATCTGGGAGCTATAAAGATATATCGGGATTTGAAGCAACATTATTAGTGGTGTAGTATGAAGAGGGATATTTCAAGATATGTGGCTAAGTGTTTGAATTATCAATAAGTAAAGTATGAGCACCAAAGCCCGGTGGAATTACTCAGAGGATGCCTATACCTGAATGGAAATGGAAGAGGATTGCTATTGACTTTGTGGTTGGATTGCGACGTACTTTGGGGAAATTTGATGTTGCTTGGGTCATTGTGGACCATTTGACAAAGTCGACTCATTTCATACTAGTTCAGACTACCTACAATTTAGGAAAGTTAGCCAGGATCTACATCCAGGAGATAGTTCGTTGCATGGTGTACCTATTTTTATCATATCAGATTGAGGCACTCAGTTTACATCGCATTTCTGGTGATCTATCCAAAATGAGTTGGGTACTCGAGTAGAGCTTAGTACAACATTTCACCCTCAGACTGATAGTCAGTCCGAGTGTTGCAGGCATGTTTGATTGATTTTGTTTGTCATTACGACCAGTTCTTGCCTCTGGCTGAGTTTGTTTACAGCAATAATTACCAATCGAGGATTGAGATGGAACCATTTGAGGCATTGTATGGCAGGAGGTGTTGATCTCCAGTTGGTTGGTTTGATGCATTTGAGGTAAGGCCTTAGGGTACAGACTTGTTGAGAGGTTCTTTGGACAAGGTCAAGTTGATTCGGGAGAGACTTCTCAGAGCTCAAAGTAGACGGAAGAGTTATGTACCAAGACGAACTGGCTGTCCCACTTGTATATAATTGAATCAAAATCAAGACAAATTCCGAAGTCTAAAGAAAAATCATTATTGATGATCCAAGACCATACATATTGATAAAAAGAACTGCTATTTATTTGCTGAATAGACAGATAGATTGAAAAAACCATGACTATGCTTAACAATAAAACACTCTGAAAAGCCCACATACGGAGAAAACTTTCCCCATGCGGATTGGAAGGTTCATGACATAGAGTTCATGGTGGGTGAGCGTGTTCTCTTGAAGGTTTCACCTATGAAGGGTGTGATGAGATTTGGGAAGAAGGGCAAGTTGAGCCCTAAATATATTAGTCTTTTTGAGATTGTCCAGCGCATTAGTGAGGTAGCTTATGAGTTGGCTTTTCCTCCTAGTTTATCTGGTGCTCACCTCGTGTTTCATATTTCCATGCTGAAGAGGTATCATTTAAGTGGTCCTCATATGATTCAGCGAGATTCGATATTTCTTGATCAGAATTTGACTTCGAGGAGGAGCCAATTGCTATTTTGGATAGACAGATCAGGAGATTGAGGTTGAAGGATATTGCTTTAGTAAAGGTTCAGTGGAGGCATCGTCCGGCTGAGGAGGCTACCTGGGAGATCGAGTGGGATATGGGGTTTAGATATCACCAGCTTTTCAGCGATTAAGGTATTTTCACTTTTCTTTCATGTTCAAGGACAAAGATGTGTTTAAGTGGTGGATGATGTGACTATCCGTTAGGTCGTTTTGGCTATTTTTACTATTTTTCCCCTATTAAACCTTTCCCTAGCTTCACTAGTGTATATTTGACTTGTGGGGATGGGTTGTACAATTCCCAAGGCATTGAGATGTGATTTGAATGAGAAAATGGAATATTTGGAAATTCATTAGTGTTTGGTTGACTATAGTCAACATTGGGGTAAATAGGTCTTTTTGGAAGTTTCGTCGATTCCATTAGGTCTAAAATGTCGATTATTACTTGGTTGAGTAGTTGGTTCGGTTCCCGATGGACTCGGGGCATGTTGGTCTTTTGGTTGGAAATCTAGTTTTAAGGCATTTGGTGTTGGCCTGGTCAAGACGATCTATTTTAAAATTTTCAAGTGCGCGAGTAAGTTCGTAGCGTGTTTAATAGTTGTGATGCATATTTGGTGTCTATCCGGGAGGTTCTGAATGAGTCTAGAGTTTTCGGAGTGAAAGGGTGAAAAACCATATTTTTCTGGTCAGTGATTCTGGTTTCCTGTCTTGCGTTCGTGAAGAAAGAATCGTACCTAGACAGATTTACAACCCCATTTAGAGTTTAGACTTCATATTCACATATTTTGATCTCTAGACCTCGGCTTAAGGAGATTTTTGAAGAGATTTCCTAGAATCATCAAGTGGGTAAGTTTGTCACCTCCTTTTTACCTTTATATCTTTAATCAGTAGGGATCTCCATGTTAGAAATCAAGAATAAGAAGGGAATTTGGGAGAATATGAACCCTCATATAGAAATTGGGGATTCTCTATTTAAGCATGAAATTAATGGTGGATTTGGTTCAATGTTGGGTTATAGACTCCATAGATGTTGGGTAAACTATGTCGGGTTGAATTTCCTATTTTACCCATCGAAGCTCAGAATCCTATTTTGGGTGACTTTTTGGGTTCAGATTTACAATATAGCAATATGCGTATCACTGGATTCGTACGAATTCATAGAATAATAATTTGACCTTATTGAACCCATTTTGGCAATGAAATTACGGTTTTGACTTTTGAGGTTTAGAACAGGGTTTTGGGTTGACTTTCTAGATCCAATATTTTATAGGGCAATATGGGTATCGATTGATTCGTGTTCTTACATATAATATGTGATTGGATAAATTGAGATCGTTTGTAGGCTCTACAAAAGGGTAAGGCAACGCTGTGATCAACTCCTATTCCAGGCATGTTGAGACTATGAACTTAACTTAAGCGTCATGGTTGATTAAAATTTGACCAATAAGAGGGGACAATGGAGTAACGGAGGGGGTTCCTATGCTTGTTAGGTGACGAGCACTTGTATCGGATAATGGTGTCATGATAAGGGTATTTGTGTAGTTTTCATTGTATAGTTCGATCTGAATGTCATGCTTTGGGCTTTAGCTGATAGCATAGATTGATTGTGTCTGTGTTTGGGATATGAAGTCCCTTATTTGCTGCTTTTATGCTTATTACCTATCTCATTGTTGTTACTCATTCTCATCACTGCTTTTAAATATGGAAAAGAGCTAAAGATTGAGTCTTTATTACTTAGCTTGATGGCTTATTGTGTTGCATGTCACAATCATGATTATTTTAGTATCTTACGTGCATTTGGAGGATACTTGTGAAAGGTCCGATGGGAAATGATTCTAGATAGAGTGATGAATGTTAAAGACCTTATATCAAGCAATTCCAGCTTTCATTTTGTGGCATCTTTGGAAGGGTAGAAATACAAGGAGGCATGGAGGTACTATCACTTTGAACAAGGTTATATATGAGATCAACAGAGGTATAATGTTATTGGCACAAAACCTATTTCCTGGCATGAAGCAGTTTCCAAAGAGGTTGCCTTTCTTTGTGCAATATTTGGAAAACCTGAGAATGATAGTTGTCCACAAGTAACTTGGTTACCACCACAAAGGGGGAAATACAAGTGCAATACTGATGGTGCCTCAAGGGGTAATCCAGGCCCAAGTTCAGCAGCTTTCTATATTAGAGATCATAATGGAGATTTAGTGTATGCAGCAGGGAAAAGATTAGAGGATACTACTAATGTTATAGCTGAAGCAGTTGCAATTGAAGATGGAATACAATATTGTGTAGGTCATCATCTATTACCTTTGATAGTAGAAACTGACTCTTTAACAATGCAGAAGATATTAGATGGAATATGGGAAGTGCCATGGAGGATATCATTGGTAGTTAAAAGAATTCAAAGACTAAGAGAAGGAAAGCAGATTGGTGTGGCTCATGTGCTAAGGGAAGGAAACAGCCTGGCATATTTTTTCACTAACCTTGTTTTTGATTTTGCAGGTGCCATGCAGTTTCATAATTTTCAGGATGTTCCATCAACAGGTAGAAAGATAATTAACATGGAAAAAACTCAAACTCCAAACATTAGAATAAGAACAAAGGAGCAGTTTTGAACTTAGGGAGGGAATAAACTGAATATAGTGCAGTCCTCAGTGTGTGGTATTAATGTTATGTTCTGAAGGATGTACTATATCTAGTTGGTTGTTTATTAGACTGATATTTTGGAGTTTGAAGGTTGGATCAGTACTTCTGCAATGGATACAAGAAGTGCTACACAGAAGGTGCATCACTACACAAGGAGCAATCATCTTGATGGATCAGTATGCAGGAGGATTCAGCTGTCTATGCAGACCTGGGCTGATCTGTGAGCTTGGTTATATGGTGAAGCTATGCAAGTCCTATAAAAACTTTACTGGAAGAGACTTATTACAACCAAAAGCCTGAGGTTCTACTTCATGTGTTCTTGATCCATTCCATCTGTGAGACTTGTATATGTGAAAAATGGATACAAGACAAGACCTTGGAACTAGTTGGTTTTCTTCTTGTGGTGTTATTAGGATTAGTATAGTTTTAGCATTTCTATTTTCTTAGATTTTTCTTCATTTCTCTTCTTTCTTGCTTGTACAGTTTGACTTATTTTAATAAATTTCCACCTTTTGTGGTGGCTTTAATTAAAAAAAAAAGAATGTATTTTTGCAAAATTTGCTATATGACAGGTAATGTGGGCCTAAGGGCCGAGTATTGTGATTGGAAGCCTAAAATGACTAAGACCCGATATGATTTAGGAGATATAAGAATGTCGTGTTGGTATATGGACCTTGTGACTCCCCCATGGGTAACGATTTGTTAATGTTCGAACGTGTGTAAAAGAGATGGAACAGGCCTTGCAATGCATTTGCACCTCATTTCATATTACTGGTTCCCTTATGTGTATGTCTTATTTGATTTGTGGATTGTGTTATTTTAAATGCCTTTTGATACTTGACGGGCTTGTGGATTAGAAGCTTCACTTAGGCTTATAACCCGAAATTATTGTGATTTATTATGATTACTATTATTGTGGACTAATAGCGGTTAAGTGTAGAAGGGGTAATCGTAGGCCTGCCCACGTCTCCATTTTAGTTAGGGTCGATCGACAATTGCACTGAGTACCCGTTGTTCTTAGTACTCACGCTATACTTGCTGCACGCTTTTTGGCATGCTGATTCTGTACCTTGTACGAGCACCGCTCAAGAGTTGTCGGTCGTTGAGGAGGCCATTTCAAAACTTCAGGGTGAGCTACGAGTTGACCCGTTGCACCGGACTCTCATCTATCCTTCATTTCCTGATAGATTCGTATTTTTGGGATGTATTCCCAGACTTTTATTCCTTTTTAGTTCGTTCTTGTACTATGACACCCGATTCGAGATGGTTGTACCTTTAATTCTGCACTTTTATGATTATAAGGCTTTAAAGACTTAAAAAATGACTTGTATGTTTATTCCGCACTATCTATTACTGAATTTGTATTAGATATGGGTTTTGGATGGCTTACTGACTCGGGGGAGTTAGTACCTTTACAGCTCTGTAAATTGGGTCGTGACATTATTACGACAGTTTTACGACGGGGGTGTATCAACGACAAGTCAGTATTGAAAACTACACGTGTCGATATCGGAAGAAGATTGGGAGGATCAATTGAGAAAGGACAAAGACATGAAAGTTGATCCGTAGTGATTTGGTGAGAGGTGGTAGGACTTGTTATGGGGCTTGTGTGAGGATTTTTTCTTTCTACCAACGGAGATGAGATTTACTTAAGAAATTCGAATATTTCAAGTTTGGTGACACGACAGTCACAATGGTAAAGTATTCAAGGTTAAAGCTATATACTAAATTACTGCACCAGATTTTATCTTTCAGTTTCTGTACATGAGCAATCAAAATATCTATAGCACATTTCAAGATAGTTCCTTCTTTAACTAAACACTTCATTACACTAGATTATCAAACAGAATGATTTCTAAAGGGGTAAACTCACCGGTTATATCTCATCATGTCTTTGGAGGTTAATGAACCTAAATCCAAATTATTCTATTAAACTAAGTTCTAAAGGCCAACTTTAAACCATTATGGGAAGATTAACTTAATAAGCAAACTAAGAGGAGTGAAGAGAACATACATGTATCTCTATGATTATGCATAAACTTAAATATGAGGAACACATATGGATACAAGGATTTAAAAGTTATAGAACGTTTAACCCCCCAATCCAAATAGACATCTTTAATCCTTAAAAATGGAAAAGCTTAGCAATTTTCTCTATTTCCAAAACAGAAATTTCAACACATACATGTTCATTTCTTTAGTCAAAAGAGAGAAAGGTAAAGCAAAGAGGGAAAACTATTGTTAAAAACCTAAGGAGCCCATTCCTTATTCCTTAGAGAAATTCGGTCAGGCAAGAGGAAAATTGAGTTGAAACACATATTCTACATTAACATAATGAACTTGAGAACTAACTGGGAGTTAATCATTTGGGAAACAACATTTAATCATTTGGGAAACAACATTGACTGAGAGAGATAACCCCACAGTTTTACAAATTTTCTAGGCAATTTATTCTGGTAGGTTTACCCTAATTTATATATAATAAAAAAACTGTAGAAGTCCAAAAATATAAAGGAAAAAGTTTCAAAGAAAAAAAAAAGAAAGCTAGGAAGTTTCTAATGCAACTTTATGCATAATCCTTCTTGTCTTGATCCTTAAATTTGGAATTTGTGTCTTGTCCATATTAAGAATTCTTCTTCCTTGTATTGGCAAGCATGCCAAATCTATAAACATGTGTTCTCCGCTGCACAATTTGCCAAATAATCAGCTGGCTGATTTCTTTCTCTAATTATATGAACAATTTGATTCTATAGATCCTATATGATATTTTGAATCTCTCCAGCACATCTGTCAGTTCCCGCGGTGGCTTCCATTGCCTTTGTATCATGTTCATTAATACCAATGAATCTGTTTCCCGAATCATATGTGTAATATTGGCTGTCTTACAATACCTCATTGCTTCTTGAATTGCAATTGCTTCAGCCTCAATGTTTGTAGTGTCCTGAACCTGTTAGGATTGAGCATATATTAGGTACCCTCTTTCATTTCTCAAGCCAAACCTGTAAGAACTGCTGCCTGGATTGCCTCTGCTTGATCCATATATGTTGCATTTCAATCTTCCTGATGGTGGCATTCTCCAGTATACCTTAGCATAGAAGAGCTTAAGTTTATAGTTGTTTAAAACTCTGATCAAGTCAGGCCATTCTACAGGTATGTTAATCGTTCAAAGAAAACTAATATTAACAAACTGATATACCAGCTTTTGAACTTGGTATAGAAGTCTATTATATGTCACATTCTTTCCATGCTTGATAGAGTTTATTCTCTTCCATAACTCCCATAATATGAAAGATGGAATAGCTCTGAATACTGGTCTCAGTTTGGCATTTGTAGCACCAGTCCACCATGCTCTTAGTACTTGTTGTAGTTGTAGTTGTAGTCCATCAATAGTAGTACCTGCACATGAAGCAAACTGTCTCCATAGCTTTGCAGCTATAGGAGAGGTTAGAAATAAGTATGACATGGTTTCTTGTTGTGAATCTGAGTAGCACCAGAACCTAGATGCAATTTTGATATGCATCCTTTGAAGATTTTCATCTGTAGCAACAAACCCTCCACATAAAGATGTTGATTTTAATTGGTACTCCCTTTTTCATATGAATGTGAAATATTTCCTTCTATCCTATCTAAATAGACCCAAGAATTCTTCACTGTAACCTCTCCGGTATTTTCCAGTATCCAGTATGCTATGTCATTGCCATCTGCAGAAATAGGAGGTTTTATGTTGGCTATAAAATGTTGAGCAATCCCAGATGGTAAGTCATCCTCCAATAGCTCTATATTCCATCTTCCATCCTTCGCAAAAGATGTCACCTCTATCTCTTCCTTTCTCAGTACTTCAAGAAGTAGAAAATATAACGAACCAAGGTTTGTCTAGTTTTCAAATCAAAAACTAGGATTACCTTGTTTTGGCTTCCACCAGATCAAAAAGTTCTACTTTCGCTCTGAGGATTGTCATCTTTTTCCATACATGTGACTTTCATCTACTAGTAGCAATTACTGCTTGTAACTTCTTACAATACTTGTTAATCATGTACTGACTCCATAATCTTACAGAAGTTCTGACATTCCATCATAGCATAGCAAAAAGTGCATTAGACATGTAATGCAAAGATTTGAAACCTAGTCCTCCTCTTTTTTTGGTAAATAAAGATTGTCCCATGCCACCCAGTGTTTTCCCTTTACTCCAACTGTGTTACTCCAGAAAAACTTAGCAAATCTTATTAATGACCCCTTTCAATGGATTCATAGCTGATAACAAGTACATAGGCATAGTCTGAAGAACATGTGCTATCAAAATGAATCTACCACCAAATGAAAGTAATCTGTTCTGTCAGGAGTGGATTCTTTTGATAATTTTCTTCATCAAATCTTCATAGTAAGCAGTTTTCCTGATGCAAGTAAAAGGGAAACTTCCTTTCCTCATGCCCAAAATATTATGTATTCTAGTCACTGGTGGAATATCTATCCTATCATGAACAGAGAAACTACTCTTTTCACTATTGATCATTTGTCAAGAAGACTTCTCATATCTCTTTAGTATCTTCAACATACTCTTTAAGGATCCAGTCTCATCTGAATAAAAAAATAGGGTGTCATCTGCATAAGAAAGATGATTTATTTGGGGACTTCACTTTGGCATAGCATATCCCTTAAAATTTGGATCTTCATGCAATTTATCCACTTCTTGCCAAAACCTCAGCAGCTATTATAAACAAGGTTGGTGATAGTGGATCACCTTGTTTAACTCATCTTGAGGACTAAAAAAACCAAGAATTTGACCATTAACTAGTACTGAATACCAGTTATTGGACAAAAATCTCCAAACCATTTCTATAATCACTTCCCTGAAATTAAACTTCCTCAAAACCTTAGTTAAAAACAACCCGGACAACCTATCATATGCCTTGGCCATATCTAACTTTATGACTACATTGATGTGTTTTGCCCACATCTTGATGTCCCTTATAATTTTCTGTGCCAACAACACATTTGCAACAATACTTCTACCCTTAACAAAGCCTGTTTGAGTAGGTGAGATCAATGCTGGTAGCAACTCAACCATTCTCTCATGCAACACTCTACTCGTTTTTTAATGCAAATTTTATTCCGCTGTACACCTGATACACTGAGATGTACGTGTGTATATTAGGTGTATACCATATGTATATGCCCTCCTATTCTTTACCAAACACTACATACTTCATGTATATCTAATCTTAAGTCTCAAACATAAATCCCAAGTTCATGATCCAAGTGTGCTATCTGATTCTTTTGTCATTAAAGCAATATCCA
>NC_081342.1:35830650-35844612 GCF_029784015.1 Lycium ferocissimum | reverse complement strand
TTCGAAATACATAACACACGATTAAGGAGAAGGAAGTTCTTATATCATAGCTCTATCGCACGATCTTATGAAGAAAGAAGGTCATTTATTCCTAAAACGCCCGTGACCTCTTATTTATAAGTGTGGCACGCAACGCACCCATAACCAAGACTCTACTGGACACGGCTCGTAGACACACCCTAGGACAGAACTGCTCTGATACCACTTTTGTCACTACCCAACCGGAGGGCCGCGACGGGCACCCGGTGCTAACCCACCTGGGCACCTCTTATCATACTATCTCATTTACATCTAAGTGAGCCACATAGCTAAATCATACTTTCCATCCGTTATTTATACTAATCTCATTGGGCAACAATATATTTATATCATCATTAGCATCTATGCCCATATCAATGTACATAAGCGGACGAGACTAACAAAATGATATACACAAGACTAGCCGACAAGGCCAAATACATCTAACCATATACACATGTCTACGAGCCTCTAAGGAGAGTATGTAACATCATATAGGCGGGACAGGACCCCGCCAAGCCCATAAATATATACACAAAAGAATCAATACCAAAAGCTGTAGCTCCGAATGAAATGGAGCTACGCTATATAGTCCCTCGATGATAAAGCTATGGATCAAGTTGTCTCCCTGGCCACCTGCAGGCATGACGCAACGTCCACAAATAAAAGGACGTCAGTACGAAGAATGTATTGAGTATGTAAAGCATGATCAACATCATTATGAAAGCATAATAGACAACATATGAAATAGCATAGAATGGGAGATAGTAGTATCATCGTCAGAACACTTGCTTGATCTTCATAAGGATATTCCATTTCTATTGCATATCCGTGTACATACATCCATATCCGAATTTGTATACGTATCCGTACTCATTTACATTTCATAACCATATTCGTATTCGTAGTCATATTTCTATTTGTACTCATATTCATTCATATATTCATATTCATAGCATTTCTATGTTCATAGCATAGTCATATTCATATCATATACATAGCATTTACATAGCATACCCGACCATAAAGGTTCGGTGTTTCACATACCTAGCCCTACCAAGGCTCAGTGTCGTACATACCTGGCCCTACCAAGGCTCAGCGTTATCCGTACCCAACTGCAGTGGTGCGCGCATTATATATATACATATAAGCTCATAAGCATATTTAGCATCATTACAATCGTCGTTCATTACATCTATCCCTAGAGGATTGCTCGTTGTATAAGGAATTTAGTACAATCGTAACATATTGAGGATCATGAGCTTAGTAGCTTTTTTTTTTTAGAGATAGAATCATTGGAGAATATCATAGGCTCATAGAAGAATAGATATTTGGCCAAAGAACCATGCCATATTAAAGAAGGGTTAGCCTTACATACCTTTCCGTTCAACTATTCTATCACTTGCACGTTCTCCTTCAATGCTCATGTTTCTACCTTCATTAGAGTTATACTATCATTAGAAATTCGATAGCTTAGCATACATGACTAAAGCTAGAGAAAATTGGACAGTATCTCCTTTATTTATACGACTTCCTCCATATCATGTATCAACTCCCAAACATCAATAATAACATTCACAACATCATAACAATAGCCTTTATTTACCTACATTATCCTTACTTCTCAATTCACTTCCAATCATCCACATTCATGGTCATAACACACGATTACGTTCATTCATATACAACGTCTATCCCATGTTCTCAATATCATTTATAACATGATTATAATCATTATACATCAAGAATCATGACTCAATCCAAACATTTACTCAAAAGTGACACTATTCCCACATTCATAACCCATTTTCTATTTCCTTCTACAATCCAAGTGTTTCAACTTTCAAATACCTTAACCAACATGGAAATACCATAAAACTTACCTTAGATGGTGTAGGAATAAACCTTGGGTGCAAACACTTCACTTGAGCAAAACCCTAGTTTCACCTTCACTTGGATTCCTTTTCTTGGATGAACTTTAATAGGTTTCTTACACTTGATTCGCTTGGTTTGATAAAGTTGAACACTAATATCTCTTGGATTCTTGTGGGAGAAATATGGAGAGATGTTCTAGAGAGAAGTGGAGTGGAAGGGAAGTGAAATAACATGAAACTTGGTCCTTTATTAATAATCACCAAATCTGTCCCGATCAACTTCTACGGACCAACATGCGTTTCGTATAAATTATACTGACCGTATGTCTGGCCGTAGATTTGGTCCAGAGAGGGGTGTCATTCTGGGCTGATTATACGGCTGAACATACGGTTTGTATGTTTTATACGGCCAGTATGTTTGGCCGTATAATGCCCAGTCATTCTGAACTTGTTCTCGTCGACTCGTTTGATGTCCAATCCTTATGGAACCTTCTTGACACTTGTTCATCACCTCATTAACAATCTAAGGGATGTTATAACTCTTCTCCAAAGCATCATTAAATCATCATTAACTTGTTACTTGTAAATCATTTTCGATACATATCGTATGTGTCACGACCCGAATTACGGGCCATGACGGGTATCCGGGGCTACCCACCGAACACCGCTCATACTATTACTTATCTGCTCTTATTCATACTGTATGCTCATGATCATATAAAACTATCATCATTTAAAACATATTTACTTTTATCAACATAAGCCCTTCGGCTATTATATATATATATATATATATATATATATATATATATATATATATATATATATATATATATATATGCATGCACATACAACTATGGGACCATGCTACCCACACTGCGTATCTACGAGCCTCTACTAGAGTACTAGACATAAGGACGGAACAGGACTCCGTCGTGCCCAATCATGACTATATACATATGTGTACCAAAAGAATAATCTGTGGCACCTGCGAAAAATGGAGTGCTCTCTAATCGGTGCTAGCTCCTATGAGTCCGGATCACCTCCTTTGTCTACTGTGGGCATGAACACGGCGTCGAAGAAAAGGACGTCGGTATGAATATTGTGCGAGTATGTAAGGCATAAACAATAATAAAATGTCAATAAAATAAGGATGCATCAATGAGGAGCAATCTGTAGCTGACTGAATTATAAAGGAAGTAATACATGCTAGCTTACTTTTATACTCATCATCATATCATATATGCATAAGTGTATAAGCTGCCCGACCATATAGGTGCGGTGTGATAATCAATAACATTAGCAATAGCATTAGCTTTGCGTCCGGGCCTCCGCGTCCGGGGTATCATCTCATGCCGCCCACTAGTGGTGTACGCCATGCCCTTTGGCCATGGTGTATAGCTGCTCGCCTTGGCGGTGACTGCCCGGCCATATAGGCGCGGTGTACTATCATCATGTGCTCATCATGGTATGCTCATCATAATACATTTATCATACATACTTATCATAATATTCATATCATAACATACTTCTAGCAATACATGCATAGAGACTCATATATAATCATGCTTTGTCGGGGTGACGTAAGGTTGTGGACCCCCGATGTCATTATGAGCATTCATAAGTATTCTGCCTCACCTTGAAGGAACAAACATAAGGTGAGTGTATACAATGATTAACATCAATGGGCTATGGACAGCTTCATTAGCTTAACTGGAACATCATATCAGAGGCTATAGCATCTCTAGTCTTAAGCTTATCATTATCACTATCATCATCGTAGCATATCTCTTATCTCGTATATCTATTCATGAACAATGACTCATAGTTTTCTTGAAGATGGAACATTCATAATACAAGAGGAAATTCATGCCATAGGACTCATGCCTTAGCAAGAAAGGACTAGCCTCACATACGTTCGTCGTTTAGCTATTCTATCGCTTGCTCGTTCTCCTTTAATGCACTTGTTTATACCTTCAAGAGAATTAGTATCGACGTTAGCTATATCGTCGTGAAAGCATACTTTGCTAAAGCTATAGAAATTTGGGCAGCATTTTCTTTGTTGATACTACTTTCCGCCATATTCCATATCAACTCCCAACATTCACAATGACAATCACAATATCACTAACAACAATCGTCATTCATTCGCATGATTCGCATTTCACAATTCTACTTCAATCCTCCATATTCATGACTAAAAGTCCATCATCGTATTCCTTCATATCCAATACTTATTTCATGTTCTAAATATCATTTATAACGTATTCACAACATCAACACATTCATTTCCATGATTCAATCCAACTACTACTCACTAATGGCACTTTTCACATATTCATGACCCATTTCACATACGCTTCTACAATTCATGAGTATTGACTTATAAATACTTCAAACAGCATGTAAAGATCATGAAACTTACCTTAGATGATGGAGGAATAAGCTTAGAATGGTGATTCACCCTTAGCACCAAAACCCTACTTCATCTCTCTTGGGATTTCTTGATGTGGATGACTTCTAATGGGTTTCCTTCACTTGATTCTCTTGATTTCTTGTTGTTGATCCTTAATTTCTATTGTTTTCTCATGGATGAAATGTTTGGAACTCTCTAGAGGTTTCTTGAATGGTGGAGGTATGAGATGAAATGAAATGGAAATGAAAAAGGGTCCCTTATATAAAATGAACTTCAGCCCCGACCAGTTTATACGGACCAACATACGGTCCGAATGTTTTATACGGTCCGTATGTCTGGCCGTAGATCTGGTCCAGTGAAGTATGCTCTACTGGACTGAATCTACGGTTGGACATACGGTCCATACATACTGGCCGTAGGTTGGTCCAGTTTTCCAGAAATCGTTTCGTCGACTCGTTTGATCTCCGATCCTTATGGAACCTTCTTAACACTTGTTCCTTACTTCAATACCATTATAAGGGAAGTTATAACTCTTCCTCAACGGGTCATTAAGACACCATTAACTTAATACTCGAAATTCTTATTCGTTACTCAACATATGACTTGCTTTCCTTAACAACTTTCCTTCGCTAACTCGAATGTCTTTGGAAATCTTAATTAGGATCGTCGATCACTATCTCCTACTTATCCAAACCCCGTATACGTCATACCCCTCACTCGTCTATTCACTGTACATTAACGGGGAATTTTTCGAGGTGTAACATTCTTCCCCCCTTTTGGAACATTCGTCCTCGAATGTTAAGTCGTCGGGGATTCTAGAAAAATTTCGCTAGAGTTTCCCCTATAATATGGCGATACCATCCTGTCACAACAACCCATAATATCATTGCCTCATAGGGTGATAACACAATAGCAGTATAATTTGGTCACACACGACCCATATACACAGAAATAAAGCATACATACCTCAAAATCTCGATGTCTCATCATAAATCTCTTCTGGGGGCTGAAATAAATGCGGATATGTGGATTTCATCTTCTCTTCCGCTTCCCAAGTCATATCTTCCCGGTTATTATTTCGCCATAGGACTTTGACTGAAGCTATTTTCATATTTCGAAGTCTTCGTACCTGCCTGTCTAGAATGGCAATTGGCACTTCTTCATAAGCTAGCTTTTATGTGATCTGCACATCATCTATTGGCACAATCTTTGTGGGATCTCCACACATTTGTGGAGCATAGAGACATGAAATACTGGATGAACTAATTCAAGCTCGGAAGGCAATTCTAATTCATACGCCACTTGACCCACTTTGCGGATGATTTTATAGGGTCCAATGTACCGAGGACTTAGCTTTCCTTTCTTGCCAAATCTCATCACCCCTTTCATCGGTGATACTTTCAAGAATACCCAGTCATTGACTTGAAATTCTAAATCTCACCGGCGGTTATCCGCATATGACTTTTGGCGACTTTGGGCTGTCAATAATCGATCTCGTATCACCTTGACTTTTTCTACTGCTTGCTGAATCAATTCGGGCCCTATTAACTGTACTTCTCCGACATCAAACCATCCAATTAGAGATCTACATTTCCTTCCATATAGAGCTTCATAAGGAGCCATTTGGATACTGGAATGGTAGCTATTGTTATATGCGAACTCAATTAGGGGTAAGTGGTCATCCCAACTACCACCAAAATCTAATACACATGCTCGTAGCATATCCTCCAAGGTCTGTATAGTACGCTCGGCTTGTCCGTCAGTCTGTGGATGAAATGCCGTGCTGAGCCTTATTTGAGTACCTAGACCTTCTTGAAAGGATTTCCAGAACTTAGCTATGAACTGTGCTCCTCTGTCTGTGATGATAGATATTGGAATACCATGAAGCCTTACAATCTCCTTAAGATATAACCTTGCATAATCCTCGGTGAATATGTGGTTCGGCGGGAGAAAATGAGCTGCCTTTGTTAATCTATCCACAATCACCCATATAGAATCATGCTTGCCTCGAGAGCGGGGCAATCCTACAATAAAGTCCATATTGATCACTTCCCATTTCCACGTAGGAATTTCTATCGCTTGCAATAATCCTCCTGGCTTTTGATGTTCTACCTTTACTTGCTGACAATTCGGACATTTGGCTACAAATTTTGCTATGTCTCTTTTCATGCCATCCCACCAATACATCAATTTAAGATCATGGTACATCTTTGTCGTTCCAGGATGAATAGAATACCGGGAGTAATGAGCTTCTTCTAGAATTCGGCGGCGTAGTTCTGCCACATCTGGAACACATAGCCTATCCTGGTACCTGAGAACCCCATCTTCCGAGACTTCAAATGGTGACTTATCCTTTGGAAATTTCACACCTTTATAATACTTCAATTTGGGATCCTCGTATTGACGCTCTTTTATTTCTACATCCAAGGAAGAAACTGTGGGATTGTTAACACTGACTCCTGCGTCGCCTGAATCAACTATACGTACTGCAAGATTTGCTAGCTGACGAAGTTCATGGATCATTTCTTTCTTCTCCAAAGGCACTTCACATAGGCTACCCATAGATCGGCGACTAAGCGCATCCGCTACTACATTTGCCTTTTCGGGGTGGTATAAGATATTCACATCGTAGTCCTTCAATAGTTCTAACCACCGCCGCTGCCGCAGATTTAACTCCTTCTGTTTGAAAATATATTGGAGGCTCTTATGATCTGTATAGATATCGACATGCACGCCATACAAATAATGTCTCCACATTTTCAAGGCATGAATAACTGCAGCCAATTCAAGATCGTGAGTTGGGTAATTCTTTTCATGTTTTCGCAGTGCCTGAAGCATAAGCAATGACTTTTCCATGCCGCACTAATACACATCCCAACCCAACACCGGAAGCATCACAATACACAACATAGCCATCGGCCCACGGAAGTGTTAAAACTAGAGGCCGAGGTCAACCTATCTTTTAACTCTTGGAAGCTACACTCACAAGCGTCATTCCACCGAAATTTTGCGACTTACGGGTTAACTTCGTCAATGGGGCTGAAATAGATGAAAATCCCTCTACGAATCTCCTATAGTAACCGCCAAACCTAGAAAACTACGAACACGTAGGCGTCGTAGGCCTTGGCCAAGTCTTCACGCCTCTATTTTACGAGTATCAACTCTAATGCCATCATTTGAAATAACATGGCCCAAGAATGTCACAGAATTTAGCCAAAACTCGCACTTCGAAAATTTTGCATATAACTCCCGAGTACGGAGAATTCCAAGAACAATACGTAGATGATCTACATGTTCTGATTCTGTGCGAGAATACACCAAAATATCATCAATGAATACTATCACGAACAGATCTAAGAGAGGCCTGAATACATTATTCATTAAGTTCATAAACACTGCCGGAGCATTAGTTAGCCCAAACGACATTACTCGAAATTCATAATGGCCATATCTGGTCCTGAAAGCTGTCTTGGGAATGTCTTCTTCTCTGACTCTCACTTGATGATAACCCGACCTCAGATCTATTTTGAAAAACCACTTGGCACCTTGCAGTTGATCAAATAAATCATCAATTCTTGGAAGAGGATACTTGTTCTTTATCGTCACTTTATTCAGTTGTCTATAATTAATACACATTCGTAGGGAGCCATCTTTCTTTCTCACAAATAAGACTGGCGCTCCCCACGGTGATGAACTGGGTCTAATAAACCCCTTCTCGAGCAAATCTTTCAACTGAGCCTTTAATTCTTTCAATTCTGCCGGAGCCATTCGATAAGGAGGAATGGAAATAGGCTTGGTATCCAGCAACACATCAATGGCGAAATCAATTTCTCTTTCTCTGGAGGAAGGCACAGGAAGTTCATGCGGAAACACATCCGGAAACTCATTCACTACCGGAACAGATTGAAAAGTTGGCGATGTCGCCTCGGTATCACGAACTCGGACTAAATGATAAATATAGCCCTTAGCTATCATTTTTCTTGCTTTAAGGTAGGAAATAAACCTACCTCTCGGAGTTGCTGTATTACCCTTCCATTCAAGCACGGGCTCTCCCAAAAATTGGAATCGAACTAATTTCATTCGGCAATCAACATTAGCATAGCACGAGGCCAACCAATCCATACCCATTATAACATCGAAGTCTAGCATTTCTAGCTCAACTAAATCAGCTTTGGTTTGGCGATCGCATATTACAATTATACAATCTTTATACACTTGTTTAGCTATCACGGGATCACCAACCGGAGTAGACACCTCAAAAGGCTTAATTGGCTCGGGTTTCACTGATACGATTAGCAACATAGGGAGTAATATAAGATAACATGGAGCCGGATCTATCAATGCATACACGTCATGAGAAAACACGGTCAATGTACTGTGACCATATCGGAGAGGACTCGAGATCACGTCGTCCGGCTAAAGCATATAAGCGGTCTTTGTGTGGCACACGAAGTAGATGCTCCCCTCGGTCTCTGCCTCGGCTTTCTTTGGAGTACGGGGGTACGCACTGTGGGACGTCTTTGGGGGATCTGCTGCCGATCGTGGGCCGAACCCCAAGCTGCGCCGATCATCGACGAGCGATCTCTCGTCATATGCCCCGCCGACCCACAAGCATAACAAGCGTCGGCCAGCGGCGACGGCCTTTGTCCGGAATGTAATCTACCACCTTGCTGCATCGCGGTCTCTTTGGAGGTCTCCTCGGCTGTAATCTCTCCCAAGCGAGAACACGGGCCCCTCGAACACGGCCTGTCTGACGAAAAGAGCGATCAGATCCTCTGCATGGCAGGGAGGTGCACTCGTCAACGGCGGCACGAGTGCCTAGAATATGCTGCCCTCGATCCCCCTCTAAAATCACCACCATAGATGCCCGCCCTTTTGCTTTGCCCTCTATCAACATCACGATCACCCCCTGCGGAGGTTGTTGTCCTTCAAGATTTTGGGCATGTGCTTGAATACGGGAAATATCCATCCCATCTTGCAACGAAGCTGTTAAGCAATCTTTAAATAAATGTGGCCCTAAGCCACTCACGAATCTGTGCACCCGATCTCCCATATCGGCTACCATAGTAGGAGCATACCTAGCCAAGGAATTAAATTGGAGGCTATACTCTCGGGCGCTCATGTTGCCTTGCTTCAAATTCAAGAATCTATCCGCCCTAGCTCGGCGGACCTCGGGCGGCAAATAATGGCGAATGAAAGCATCAACAAACTCTTGCCACACGGGAGGAGGCGCATTCTCTTGCCTCGACGGTATCCAATTGTTATACCATAATCTTTGCCACATCCCGGAGTCTATAGGATGCCAACTCCACTGATTCAGTCTCGGAAGCATGAATAATCCGCAATGTCCTCAACATTTCATCAACAAAACCTTGCGGGTCTTCATCCGGTTTTGACCCAAAGAATTCCGGAGGATTTAGGCTCATGAAGTCACGGGCTCTAGTACTAGCTGAACGGTTATTTGGGCCCGCATTTTGCCTTTGCGCTTGGGCGGCAACCAAATGTGTAAATAAATTAATAGCCTCAGTCACTTGTTGACCCGATGTAGCCGGTGGAGGAACCGGAGGCATAGGGCCGGAGTCGAAGCCCCTTCTTGCTCTTCGTAATAGGCGGAGTAGTGGAGGCACTAGATAAAGCCTCATTATGTGATTCATCCGCATTTGCATTCATGGGCGCCTCTCTTTCTGCCTGCCTCTTTGTCGTAGTCTTGCCCCTTTGGGTGGCTTTAGCTTTTGTTTAAAGTATTTGGAAGTTGAAACACTTGGACTGCAAAAGAATATAAGAAATGGGTCATGAATGTGCAATAGTGTCACTTTTGAATGAATGTTTGGAACGAGTTATGATTCTTGATACATTATGAATATAATCATGTTATAAATGATGTTGAGAACGTGGGATAGACCTTGAATACGAATGAACGAAATTATGTGATATGACTAGGAATATGGATGAATTGAAGTAAATTGTGAAGTAAGGATAATGTAATTGAATAAAGACTATTGTGATGACATTGTGAATGTTATTATTGATGTCTGGGAGTTGATACATGATACGGAGGAAGTCGTACAAATAAGGGAGATGCTGTCCGATTTTCTCTAGAATTAGTCATGAATGCTAAGCTATCCATTATCTAATATGAGTATGCACTTCAATGAAGGTAGAACGTGAGCCTTGAAGAAACACGAGCAAGTGATAGAATAGTTGAACGGAAAGGTATGTAAGGCTAACCCTTCTTTCATAAGGCATGGTTCCTTGGCCAATTATCTATCCTTCTACGAGTTCATGATACTCTCCAATGATCCTATCTCTAGAAGCTATTAAGCTTATGATGCTCAATTGATATGATTGTACTAAGTTCCTTATACGACGAGTAATACTCTAAGGATAGAATGCAATGAATGACGATAGTAAAAAAGGCTAAAGATAGGTATGAGCTTATATGTATGTGTGCCCATGAGAGGCTATTGTGAACCCCGAGCTTATATGGCCGGGTAGAATATAATGAATATGTATATCTATATATGACGATACGCGCGCACCACTGCAGTTGGGTACAGATAACCCTGAGCCTTGGTAGGGCCAGGTATGACACTGAGCCTTGGTAGGGCTAGCTATGTGAAACACCAAACCTTCATGGTCGGGTATGCTATATAAAAGCTATGTATATGACATCAATATGAGTACGAATATGCTATGTATATGACATCAATATGAGTACAAATATGTTAAGAATATGTAAATGCCAAGTAGGGCTATGTATATGCAATGTATATGATATGAGCATAAGTATGAAAGGAAATACGATTATGAATACGAAAATAGATACGAAAGGTAAATGAGTACGGATATGGATGTATGTACATAAATACGCAATAAATAATGGAATGTCCCTATGGAAGCCAAGTAAGTGTTATGACGACGATGCTATTATCTCCCATCTTATGCTATTTCATATGTTATCTATTATGCTTTCATATTGATATTGATCATGCTTTACATACTTAGTACATTCTTCGTGCGCGTCTTTTTGTTGTGAATGTTGCGTCATGCCCGCAGGTGGCCGGGGAACCGAGACTTGATCCATAGCTATATTCTCAGGGACTACATAGCGGAGCTACAGCTTTTGGTATAGATTCTTTTGTGTACATATTTATGGGCACGGCGGGGTCGTGTCCCGCCCATATGTTATGATATGATGTACCCTTCTTAGAGGCTCGTAGACATGTGTATATAGCTAGATATGTTCGGCCTTGTCGGCCTATATTTTGGGATATTATTTTGATAGCCTTGTCGGCTGATGTACATTTATATGGGCATAGATGTTATTGATGATATAGATGTGTTATTGCCCAATGAGATTAGAATGATGATGAATGAAAAGCATGATTTAACTATGTGGCTCACCTAGATGTGATGTATAAGTATGTTAAGAGGTGCCCGGGTGGGATAGCACCGGGTGCCCGTCGCGGCCCTCTGGTTGGGTCGTGACAATATGGAGTGTAATTGATAAGTATATAATTTATCTTTTTAAATATTCTGCCTATGCGATGTGAAATCTTTAATTGAGTATATTTTTTTTATTCAATTGGTCTTGGATGAACAAACGTATGATTATTCCTGGGATCATTGATGATGAGGAAATGTTTTTACTGATTGAAGATAAAATACATTTACTCTGTGTTGCCTACTAATGTGTTGAATCTGTTGATAAAATGTGAATTCAAGATAGAACAGAGGCTGCGGAGCTCTAGTTGAAGTAAATAGGTAAAGGGAAATTTTAATGTTATTCCTATTTTTAGGACTTGTGTTTCTCTAAAAGAAATCGAGTGACAACTTCAGATATATATGACTGATGTTTTTTAGATTATGAAATACACAACGAAACTCGTCACTTTAAGAGAGTGATATTGTCTACAAGTTCCATCTTTGTGACTTTATCTGCAATAGTTACAAATTTATGCATCTCTCTTGCGAAGCAGTAGCGAGCTAACTGTGAAAATTAATATCTCAGCTAAATACTTCTTTCGTTAAAGTTATATATACTTGAAATTTGTTGACTGGTAGGCCCTTGTGAAGTTGTGAATGCACTATTTTGTGATATTTCTTCTACTACCATTGAAAAGATGGAATCTTGATTTAATTTAGAAAAAGCACATAGTTTTTTAATTTAGACTGTGAACATACTCTGATGTATGACATGATAGTACATTCTGTAGTAAAATTTATTCCAAGAGCTTTAATATGAAAAGTTTGTCCATACTGAATGTAGTATTTTGTGACTTGTGAGTGATTTCTTTAATTTTTCTTATCTGATTACACTTCCAAATATTTGAGTTAGTCAATGTCAATGTTTAGGTATCGGTTAATTGCTTTTGCGACTTTCTGGAATTGGGAGTGACAATGAAGTTAATATTAAGAATCTGAATTTCGAGAATGATGTGCTTCTGTGGGGATTAAAGGAGATAGAAAAGTAGCTCCAGAAAGATATTAGAGATTGTTCTATAGTTGGAAGGCAGATAATCATGATTCTGGTATGTGTGTGTACCATTTACTCGTAGTTTGAAAAAATCTCTTTTAAGTTTTTTTATAGCATGTTTAAAGGTAGTAAGATTCTATTTGCATATGATATACTCTCATTTTTCTCTATATCTGTACAGATTATTCCGTCTTCACTCATTCCATTATGAAAGTCTAATTGCAGATTGAAATTAAGCATATCACATAAAAAAACAGTGTTTTGATATCGTCTATCTAAAAACAAAAAAATTGCTGACAGGTAAAGTTGTTCATCTTCTTGTATAAATCTAAATTTGACATGAATGTCCATGTAAATTAATTATGTTAATTACCTGAGATGGTAGGTGCATTCATGATCTTCATGCTAATCAAAATGGTGGGCTATAATCAACTTTGCTTCCTCAGCATACTTCATTCTCTTATTAATCCTTAATATGATGATAGGTGTATTCTTTCTGGTTGCACTATTATTTAATGTCTTTATCAACATGTCTCCCAGCTCAACTTCATTCTTGGAATATTTCCAATAATATGTCATTCTCGCTCTACAAAAAATCAGCTATCTTCAGTAACTCTCCATAATATATTTATATTAACTTCAACTTTTTTCATGCTAGAGAAGATATCACTGTCACCTTTTTATAGTTCTTTTTTTCTCCAGATCACCTTCAGCTTACTCCTAGTTTGCAAAACCATTCAACCGCAAAATGGTCGCCTTCTTCCTAAAGAATAAAGTAATGTCTCTCTCATTAATTCTCGGCATATAAATTAAAGTTTGAATCTTTGCAAAAAAAAACCATGATTATGAGTTTTTGTTGTTACACAAGATGAAGATTTCACCATTTTAAAATGTATATAACTTTTATGATTTTTCAGAGAATGTTCTGAAAGAAACAGTGCACTCATTGGTAAAGAAGGACTAGGATTTCAATATCAATCCTTGTGATGACAACACAAGTTGGTTTACACCAGGAAGTAAGGTTAGTTAGTGTATGTCAGCAATGCAACCTGCGATTGCTCTGTCCCGGATGATTTTTATCATGTACAAAGCATGTAAGGCTTCTTCCTCTGGTTCTTTTTGTTTGCCCCCAATTTTTTCATTAAAGGATGTGTTTGGTAATGAAAGTTAGCTCTTCT
>NC_081342.1:35815410-35830550 GCF_029784015.1 Lycium ferocissimum | reverse complement strand
CGAAATGTCATTGAGGCAACACGGCTTGCCTCAACTTTCCCCTTCCAGACTTCCACATTCTCATAGATAATTGTGCCAAGCAAGAGTTGTAGTCTTTTGTGAATTATTTCGTCGGGTACCATCAGATACTCATCAGCAAAGAAGACAGCTTTCATCACCCCTAGGGGAGTCTACCATTACTGGATAATGTCGTTCGACCTCAAGAATGTCGCCGCCATAAATATGCGAACCATGACTACCTTGTTTCATGATATGAAGTATCGAGAGATTGAAGTGTATGTGGACGATGTTATCATAAAGACAAAAGAAAGCTCAGAGCACACCGCGCACCTGCTTAAGTTCTTCAACAGGCTTCGTAAGTTCAGCTTAAAGTTAAACCAAGCGAAGTGCGCATTTGGAGTGCCCACGGGTAAACTGTTAAGTTTCATATTTAGCAGAAGAGGTATTGAGTTAGACCCTATGAAAATCCAGGCAATTCAAGAACTGCCGCCTCCCAAAATCAAGAAAGAAGTCATGAGTTTCTTGCATAGGCTGAACTACATCGGGCGATTCATAGCCCGGTCAGCTGTGATTGTGGAACCAATCCTCAAAATGCTCTAGAATGACGCCCCCACAAAATGGATGGAGAAGTGCCAAGAGGCATTCGATAAAATCAAGAAATACCTTTCCAATCCTCCTGTCCTAGTGCAACCCAGGCAAGGGAGTCCTCTGCTACTGTACCTGTCAGTATCAGAAATTCTTTTGGGAGCATGCTCGCCCAACATGACGAAGAAGGTAGGAAGGAACATGCCATTTACTACTTAAGCAAGAAGTTCACATCCTGCGAGTCAAGATACACACTCGTCGAGAAAACATGTTGTGCACTGACCTGGATCGACCAAAAGCTGAGGCACTACCTGTCAGTGTTCACCACTCACCTCATATCCAGGATGGATCCATTAAGATACATCTTTCGGCAACCGATGCCTGTTGGAAAGCTGGTCAAATGGCAGATGCTACTGAGCGAATTCGACATTGTGTACATAGCACAGAAGGCAGTCAAAGAACAAGCCCTGGCCGACCTACTGGCAGAAAGTCCCATCGACGACGAACTCGAACCATTACGGACTTGCTTCCCGGATGAAAAAGTGATGGCAATGGAAGAAGAGTTGGCTGAGCCATACTCGGGTTAGAGACTATGTCACGCCCCAAACTTGGTAAGGTGTGATTGGCAACCAACGCCTTACGGGAACTGAGCGAACCAAGCTGTAACTTACACTCACTATGTATCGAATGGCAACACAAGACTAAAGAGGCTAATATATGAACATAATATCATGCATACGTATAAGTACAATAGGCCCAAGATGCTACAATATCCACTGACAAAACATAACTAAATTGTATACAGGAATCTGTCTGCAAAGCCTTCTGAACATGACTAAAGTACATAAGTCGGGATAGGGCCCCTGACATTCCCTTAACACAAAATACATACACAACCCATATTCGGCAATGCTCTAGGAAGAAGTGGAGCCCGCCAATCAAAACTAGTACCTGAAAGTAGCCTACTGTGGAAGATCCTCGTCCCGTCTGTCTACACCTGCGGGCATGAACGCAGCGTACACAAGAAAGAACGTCAGTACGAATAATGTATCGAGTATGTAAGGAGGAAGTAATCTAATAAATATATCTTTGCAGGGAAGAAGATAAGCATCAACTTGGCACTTCTAACTTACTAATGAGAATCTAGCATATATATCTCTCTATACTCTCATATCTTCAACTACATTTGTGTAATATACTGTAATCCCGACTAACATATCATTCTGGTGCTATCTCTCTGCCCAACTGACCAGTGGTAGCTGCCCAACCGGCCATAGCCCAGTGGCAACCGTCCATCTGATTATCGCCTGATGGTAGAGTGCAACTGCCCGACTAATCAGTGGTAACAGCTCAACCGGCCGTAGCTCGATGATAATAACTGCCCAACTAGATGCAGCATGGTGGTAAACACATATCTGCCGAACCGGCCGTATCCCGGTGGTAACATCTGCCCGACTGGTCGTAGACCAGTGGTAATTATAATCAACATCATAACAAAACCTCTACAAGTAATCTCTTTGCACTTCTCATGGTCATCACATAACCCGTAGAGTCTACATAATCACATAAGACTTATAAGCACAACTCAGGCCATTAGTACTTCTTCCCACTTGACTAGACAATAATCAAATCCTAAGATACAACATCGACCTCTCTTCGAACATTAAATACCTCATTAGGGATCCTCTACTAGCACTCTATTCATGACCTATAAAACATTGCTTAAATATACATTCCTAAACTCATCAGAGTGATGTAAGGTTGGTAAACCTGCAATTAACATTATGGAACTATCTTCATGAATATATCTCACCTTGAAAGAACAAAATCATAAGATGAGATCAACATCAATGAATAACATCTATAGTCATGAAACAAGCTCGGTGATATCATAAGAACATCGGGAACTATAAGCTTTGGTATCTTTAGAAACAGGGTTATTGAAGATATCATGTATAGGTTCACAACAAAGGAATCATGCCTTAAGAAAGAAAGGTTTAGCCTTAACATACTTGAAAACTCACTTCTCGACTTTCCAACCTACCTCTTGCCTTGCAATCTATTTACGATCGCTTGTAGTCTCGTAATATACATATAAAACCATTCATACTATTGTTAGGCTCACCATTATACACTTGTCTTAAGCCTTTAATTTACATCCATTTTGAATCTGCCGAAATTCAGGCAGCATCGCCCTTGTTTATATGCCTAGCCCGAAATCATAATATCAACAACCAATAACAACAACAACAATACCAACATCAACAACAATATTATTAACACCAATATACTCCATAAAACATCCCACACGATGTTTACCCTATTTCTCAACCAACTAATCCGTTATACGATGATTTAATGACTCTATTTTCGTAAATAAATCGAAATCAATATAAATCAAGAGAGATCCATACCTTATTCTTGCTAGAACCACAATATCATCAATAGCTACTTTGAATCCAAGCCAAAATCCACCACAAAACAATACTATAATCGCAACTATACGATCCAGACCTAAATCCCGAGATTTCACTTGATTCGCGGTAAAATTTGGTGGACGAAAGTTGGGGGAACTTTCTAGAGGATTTGGGAGAGTATTAGGGGTGTGTTTGTCACGACCCATTTTAGCCTAGGTCAGGCACCTATCTTTCCCACCTCGGTAGGCGAACCCTTAACTCAACATTCACAATAATAGAAAATAGCGGAAGAAAGTAAAATAACGTAAGTCTCACAATATAATATAATGATAACAAGTTCGGAAGTAAATAAAATCTACCCCGATTATATCTGGTCTGGTCATACAAGAGCATCTAAATCCGAATACTAAAGTCTGAATAATAATGCATAAGTAGTCTCAAATCATGTCTCAGAATGGAAAGCAAGACATAAGTAATAGAAGAGTCTTTTAGGTCAGTGGACGCCATGCTCACCCTGGAAAACTCGAGTGGAAGCTGAAAAGTCGATTAGCCACGAGTCACAGAAGTAGATCCGACCTGATACTCTACATTCATAAAAGAATGAAGCAAGTGCATGTCAGTACAAACAACAGTACTGGCAGGCATCACCTGCCGACCAAGCATAGATAACATAATTCAAAAAATAAGTAGATAGCAAGGAATTCAACAAGTAAAAGATAATAAGATCACAACCACGTGTTCGTCATCGCCTACGTAAAGCCTCTAAACCAAAGTACATAAAGTCCGAAATATATATATCCACCCCAATTGTCACAATCTATCACCACGAATCGAAATCAAGCCAATGCAATGCAATGCAATAATGGAATGGGTGGAATGTAATGCTATGCAAATAAAGTGTACACATGTACTTCAGACGAAAATATCGACGTCTCGGTAGCACAACCCAGTGTGACTCGCGAAGTCTAAGTGCCACCCGTTCCGGATCTTTTCCCAACAGAAAGAGGGGGCCGTGGCTAATTGCTCAAAGGGGGAGTCTCAACGGCACTACTCTAGGAGACCCGCGGAGCCTATGCACTAACAACGATTCCGGAATAACATCGAAATCGGCCATGCAACAACCATGCCGGTATAGATCGTCGGCCATCGGCCTCTCACAATCACTCAAGTAAAAGAGTCGCTCAATCAACGATACCGGATACTTACCAGCTACCGGCCAGCATCATGAATATGAGGGAATGTATGCAATACACTTATCAACGATTCCGGAATTGAACCTCGGACATCGGCCTTCTCACAATCACTCAAGTAAAAGAGTTTATCAAACATCAGTTTCATACAATCAACGATTCCGGAATGGATCTTCGGACATCAGCCTTCTGATCGCTCGAAATAAGGAGTTTATCACTATCAATTTACTCAATCAACGATACCGGACCATCCCTGGGTATCGGCCATGCATCTTGAATATGTGAGAATGAGTGCAATGCGTACATTAAGTATTCAACAATGATGTTCAATATCACAAGTACCACGAAGGGGTACGCTATCAATGTATCATATCTGATACCATCAGGTATACTGCAATATATCAATATTACTAAGTAACAATAGCAGATACGTCAACAATGTTTCATAATGCAAATGCCAACAACGGTATGTCAAGCATATCTCAATCAAGATAGTCACACAGTTACGATATTCACACCCCTTTATAGTAGCATCAACACATCAAAATGGAACAATGCACCCACGCCAACGGGATGGCTGGTCCCGACACGTATCGAGCCCAACCGAAAGGTAATATCTAACCCAACTTATGCCGAAGGTTCGCATCTTTGTCTCCGATATTATATTCTAAATATGTGATTCGCTATGCATAGTCTTACTAGAGGTAAGCCATAACCTACGTGGATTGCCGAACCGCAACACCAACAAGTCACTCTATCACCTTGCCCTTCCTCTGAAGCTCAGAACCAAAATAGTCTAAGCATAATCGAATTCTAAATTAGAAATCATGGAGAATGATACTAATATTGCTACGATATCAATTAGGTCCATTTTAACCCTAGAAATTGGAGACCGGGCCCACAAAGGCGAAACGGGAAATTTGCGGGTAAAATACCAAATTGAATCCTAGGTAATCATAATCCCAAATCTGATTTTAAGTAAAAACCCCCAAATTGGGTATGAACCCTAATTCTCCAAATCTGAAATTCAACGTTAAAAGTGGAAGATATGGGCTTACTAAGCTTAGATTCATCACTTTATAACATTAGCATCATCAATTTATCAATTATAATCCTAGGGAAAAGTCTCCCAAAACCTTCCTTCAAATTCCATTTCTAAGGGATTGAAAAGGGAAGGGGAAACTCTATGATGATTGTGATTTAAGAGGAGTAAAGGATTAGACAAAGCTATACCTCTAAGAATTTCTTCAATTTGACTCAAAGAATAGTATCCCCAAGCTCCAATATCAAGATATGAAATAATGAGGGTCTAAGACTCATTTAATGAACGATCCTTGTCACCGCATTGTGGCGGTACCTATCCACGTCCCCGGCGGCGCCGTCTCAGCGGCCATCTGACCGCTTTAGCGATCAAGCCTAAAATGGATTGTGCCACTTCAGTGACAAGGCCACAGCCCCAGCAGTGCTGGTGCCGCCATAATAGGCACTGGACACCAGCAACTTAGCCCAAGATTTTTCTTTCGATCCGATTTTTCGACTAACTCCCGAGACCATTTACTCGCATACCAGACACATAGTCCCACATAAAAACGCGCTACGAACGCACGTGTGGCCTCAGAATTTCCAACGGATGTCTCGTTGACCAAGTCAACCACCGATGCCTTAATTCCCTTTTTCCATCCAATGTCCCAAAATGCAACCGAATGCATTGGGAACTGAACCGAATGCACACACAAGTTCTAAATGACTATCCGGATCTCTAGGAATTGACAAAATTTTGAAAAAGGTTTGTTTGCCCAAAAGTTAACTTTGGGTCAACCACTTTCACTTTTAGCCCATATTTTTGCCAAAGTTGCCCGAATCCGGTCTAGACACCCCAGGAAGCATATCAGCGGTCCCCTCGGGTCAAAAGTGATCCAATCAATGCTTGGGAAGGATAAAAAGTGCCAAAAGAACTATAACGACCAAACGGGTCGTTACATCAGATACCAATTGAACCATTGCTCGTCCTCGAGCAAAGAAAAGAAGGAAAATAGGAAATACCTGAATCTGTGAACAACTGGGGATATTGGCTATGCATATCAAACTCAGTCTCCCAAGTAGCCTCTTCCACAGGACGGTGCTTCCATTGCACTTTCACAGAAATGATCTCCTTAGACCTCAACTTTCGAACCTGCCTATCCAAGATCGCGATAGGCTCCTCCTCATAAGTCAAATTCTCATCAAGCAATATAGAATCCCAACAGACAATATAGGTACCGTCGGCATGGTATGTCTTCAGCATCGAAACTTGAAAACCGGGTGAACTCCCGCGAAGCCTGGCGATAATGCTAACTCATAAGCTACATCACTGATATAGGCCACGATCTCAAACGGGCTAATGTATCTAAGGCTCAACTTTCCCCTCTTACCAAACCTCATAACACCCTTCATGGGTGAAACCTTCAATAGAACCTGATCACTAATAGCAAACTTCAAATCCCAAACCTTCCGGTCTGCATACATCTTCTGCCGGCTCTGAGCTGCCACGAACCTAGCATGAATAACTCTCACTCTATCAAGGGACTCTCTCGGTAGATCCGTGGTCCCAGGTCGTGCCTCAAACCCATCGAACCAACCAACCAGAGATCTACACCTCCTACCACATAAGGCCTCAAAAGGTGCCATACCAATACTCGCATAATAGCTATTGTTATATGCAAACTCCACCAAGGGCAAGTGTTGATCCCAATGACCACCAAAGTCAACAACACACGCTCTCAAGATGTCCTCGAGCACCTGAATGGTCCACTCAAACAGACCATCGGTCTAGGGATGGAAAGTTGTACTAAAGTCCAATCGGGTATCAAACTTATCATGAAGTGCTCTCCAGAATCGAGAAATGAAGATAGTACCCGATCAGATACAACAGAAATAGGGATCCCATGTAATCTCACGATATCCCGAATATACATCTTGGCTAACTTCTCCTCGGTATAAGAAACCTGAACCAGAACAAGGCGAGCAGACTTAGTCAATCAATCCACTATCACCTAAATAGAATCAAACTTGCCAAGGGTCTTCCGAAGACCCATGACAAAGTCCATGGTAATCCTCTCCCACTTCCACTCGGGAATGAGCATTCTCTGAAACACCCCACCGGGTCGCTGATGCTCATACTTTACCTGTTGACAATTTCCGCGCATAGCCACAAAATCAGCTATATCCCTCTCCATACAACGCCACCAATAGTGTTGTCTCAAGTCTCGGTACATCTTAGTCACTCCCGAATGAATGGAATAGCGAGAGCTATGGGCCTCAAATAAGATCAACTGAATCAGATCACCAACACGAGGAACGCATACACGTCCTCTAATCCTCAGAATGCCCTCAGAATAAATCATGGCCTCCTTGGCCTCCCCTCTCGATACCCTATCTCAGATCTTGCTCAACTAAGAATCCTCAACTGATGAGCCTTGATTCGATCCAAGAACGATGATCTCGCCGCTATACAAGCCAAAATCCTGCCCGGGACCGAGATGTCGAGACGGACGAAACAATTGGCCAGAGTCTGAATCTCCATTGACAACAGACGCTCGAAAACAATCAATCGAGCTAAACTCCCCATACTCACTGCCTTGTGACTCAAGGCATCAGCCACCACATTGGCTTTACCAGGGTGATACAAAATAGAGATGTCATAGTCCTTCAGGAGCTCCATCCATTGGCGCTGCCTGGAATTAAGATCTCTCTGGGTAATCACATATGCGAAGGCTATGATGATCGGTAGAAACCTCACAATGGACATCATACAAGTAATGCCTCCAAAGCTTCGAGGCGAAGACTACGGCCAACAACTCCAAATCATAGATGGGATAATTCTTCTCGTGAACTTTCAACTGACTGGAAGCATAAGCTATCACTCTACCCTCTTGCATCAACACCGCACCCAAACCCATACGAGAAGCATCACAATAGAGCGCGAAGCCCTTGCCCTTCATAGGTAAGGCTAGGATCGCCGTTGTGGTCAAAAGAAACTTGAGCTTTTGAAAGCTCTCCTCACAATCATCGTCCATCGGAAGGAACATCCTTTTGAGTCAATCGGTCAAGGATGAAGCAACGACGGAAACCCTTCACAAAGCAATGGTCATAACTGGCCAAACCCACAAAACTACGTATCTCGGTAACAGTAGTGGGCCTCGCCCAACCCTTCACAGCCTCAATCTTCTGTGGGTCAAACATAATTCCCTCTTTGAACACCACATCACCTAAGAATGCCACAGACTCTAACCAGAACTCACACTTAGAAAATTTGGCAAATAGGCTATGTTTCTTCAACAACCCAAGGGTGGTACAAAAATGGCTCTCATGTTCCACTCTACTCTTGGAATACACCAAGATGTCATCAATAAACATAATTACACCGAAGCACCCTGAAGCTGGTCAAATAGATCATCAATACAACGCATACGGCAATTGTTTCGGATATTGACCTTGTTCAACTGGCGGTAATCAATGCACATCCTCATGGTACCATCTTTCTTCTTCACAAATAACACTGGAGCACCCCAAGGGGAGATGCTCGATCTAATGAACCCCTTGCTCAATAAATCCTGCAATTGTTCCTTAAGCTCTCTCAACTCGGCAGGTGCCATCCGTGTGGTGGGATGAAAATAGGATGAGTACCCAGGTCTATATCGATACAGAAATCAATGTCACGTTTGGGTGTCATACACGAAAAATCTGAGGGAAAAAACTCTCGCGAACATCTTTCACAATAGGAATAGACTCAAGAGATGGAGATGCAACAGTCGTATCAGGAACATGCGCCAAATACGCTAAACACCCCTTACTCACTAACTTCTTTGCCTAAAGAAAAGGAATAATCTTCTTCGGAGCGGGACTAGGAGTACCTCTCCACTCAAGCCTAGGGATGCTCGGTATGGCTAAAGTGACTCTCTTGGCGTGACAGTCCAAGATCGCATGATAAGGAGAAAGACAGGACATACCTAATATAATATCAAAGTCCACCATATCCAAAATCATCAAATCTACCTAGGTGTCATACCCCATAAAAGTAACTAAACAAGACCGGTAGACTCGATCAACAACCACAGAATCTCCGACCGGAGTAGACACATGAATAGGTATATCTATGCTATCACAAGATAAATCCCAATCAACAGCATGAAATGCAGATGCATACCAATAAGTGGATCCAGGATTAAATAACACAGATGCTGCTCTATGACGGACAGAAATGGTACCTGAGATCACAGCATTTGAGGCCTCTGCCTCGGGCCTACCAGGAAATGAGTAACAATGAGCTCCACCACGCCCAGTCTGGGATCTTCCTCTCACACTCTGAGTACCACCTCTAGCTGGTTGGGACCCACTTCTAGAACTATGGGAAGTACTGCGGCCTGACTGAGCACCGCCTCTATGAGAAGTCCCTCCTCAGCCACCAGATGATACAGGAGTCCTCGGTGGCTAATAATCCCGCCTAGGCCGGGGACATCTCCTGAAAACATGCCCAACCTCTCCACAAAAGAAACAAATAAGAGGAGTCGAATCTTTGAAACGCGAAAATTGAAGAACCGGATGAAGCAGTCCTATCCACTGGTCTAGAGAACGAGCTCTCTATCTAGGTGGCTCACTAAAGGAAGCTGGTAATGCTGAATGCACAGAATGACCAGAATAGGGTTGAGGTGACCTCAAAAATTGACCGGCGCCTCTCGTACTAGAACCCCCAAAATTGTCATTCTGACGTGGCCTCTTGTCACCACCACTAAAAGTACGGGCCTTGGCTCCCTCAATCATAGAAGCATGCTCAATAATGGACTGGAAGGAAGCCCTTATAGACTCCATCTGAAGACAAAGAATCTGTAGAGAGCCCACTAGTCCTCCCACAAAGCGTCTGATCCTATCGGCCTCAGTAGGGATCAACGGAGTAGAATATCGGGCCAAGTAGAGGAAACGGGTCACATAAGACTCCAAGGACATGCCCCTCTGCTCAAGGTGTAAAAACTGCTCCCTACAAGCCTTTCTCAAGGACCGGGGGACATATTTCTCAAGGAAGGCCCGGTAGAACTGAGTCCAAGTCAAAGGAGGAGAACCCTCAGGTCTGCACGCCATGAAATACCTCCACCACGCCTTCGCGTTGCCGCGAAACTAGTTTGACACATAATCAATGCCGTGGGTCTCTACTATCCCCATACGGTGCTCCAACTCATGTATATCAAGAATAAACTCATAGGCATCCTCAGACGAAGTCCTAGAGAACCTCGGTGGGTCTAACTTCCTGAACCTTCCTACCAGGTCCTGATCCGCAGTAGTCATAACGGCACCATCCATAGGCCTAATATCCTCACCAGGGGCGGGTATAGAATCAATGCGAGGAGCCATAGCTGTGGCGGGATGTGCTACCCGCGTGGGTCCCCCCACCCGGAGGCAACGCCCCGACCACCCTAGTACTGTGAATTTTGGGATGTAGTAACACCGGTGGCCGCCTGCTGGGTATCAAGGTGAAGTAGGATCCTCGCTATAGTGTCATGCACGGCCTGGTCAAAAGTAACCTCAGGATGTTTCCGTGCTGGGTCCACGCCATCCTCTGTGGTCTGGTCTCTACCCGGTTGATACTCGAGCTCGGGAGATGGAGACCTTTCTCGTCACTGGCCCACCGTCGGAGCTCTACCCCTAGCTAGGACAGCTCCGCGGCCTCTCCCTCTTTGCGTCCTCCCCGGCGTTGCACGCCACTCGAGTGCCGGCGGTAGGCTGTGGGCTCGGCACACGACCTCGAGCCATGGTAGCTCGGTGCCCATGCGACGAGAGAAGAGATAAGAGTCAGATACCAATTTGGTCATTTCAGATACCAATTTAAATAAAGTAGCATGATGGATAGATACAAGATGAGATTTCCTAAATGTCCCATAGCCTCCCACAGATAAGTACGGAGCTCATCGTACCGATCCACGAGACTATACTAGACACGCTCTTGTATTAAAGACCGGGTAACCTAGTGCTCTGATATCAACTTTTCATGACGCATTTTAGCCTAGGTCATGCGGGCACATACCTTTTCCACCTCGATAGGCGAACCCTTAACTCAATATTCACAATAATAGAAAATAGCGGAAGAAAGTAAAATAACGTAAGTCTCACTTTATAATATAATGATAACAAGTGCGGAAGTAAATGAAATCTACCCAGTATCTGGTCTGGCCATACAAGAGCATCTAAATCTGAATACTAAAGTCTGAATAATAATACATAAGTAATCTCAAATCATGTCTCAGAATGGAAAGCAAGACATAAGTAATAAAAGAGTCTTCGAGGTCAGCGAATGTCATACTCACCCTGGAAAACTTGAGTGGAAGCTGAAGAGTTGATCAGCCACGAGTCAGAGAAGTAGATCCGACCTGATACTCTGCATTCATAAAAGAACGCAGCTAGCGCATGTTAGTACAAACAACAGTACTGGTAGGCATCATCAGCCGACAAAGCATAGATAACACAATTCAGAAAATAAGTAAATAGCAAGGAATTCAACAAGTATAAGATATTAAGATCACAACCATGTGTTCGTCATCGCCTACGTAAAGCCTCTAAACCAAAGTACACCAAGTCCGAAATATATATATTCAACCCAATCGTCACAATCAATCACCGCGAATTGAAATCAAGCCAATGCAATGCAATGCAGTAATGGAATGGATGGAATGTAATGCTATGCAAATAAGGTGTACACATGTACTTTGGACGAAAATATCGACATCTCGGTAGAACAATCCAGTGTGACTCGCGAAATCTAAGTGCCACCCGTTCCGGATCTTTGCCCAACAGGCAGACGGGACCCTGGCTAATTGCTCACAGGGGGAGTCTCACAGGCACCACTTTGGGGGACTTGCGGAGCCCATGCACTAACAACGATTCCGGAATAACATCGGAATCAGCCATGCAACAACGATGTCGGTATAGATCGTCGATCATCGGCCTCTCACAATCACTCAAGTAAAAGAGTCGCTCAAGCAACGATACCGGATACTTATCGGCTATCGACCATGCATCATGAATATGAGGGAATGTACGCAATACACTTATCAATTATTCCGGAATTGAACCTCGGGCATCGGCCTTCTCACAATCACTCAAGTAAAAGAGTTTGTCAAACATCAGTTTCATACAATCAATGATTCCGGAATGGATCGTCGGACATCGACCTTTACAATCACTCAAATAAGGAGTTTATCAAGTATCAATTTACTCAATCAATGATACCGGATCATCCATGGGTATCAGCCATGCATCATGAATGTGTGAGAATGAGTGCAATGCGTACATCAAGTATTCAACAATCATGTTCAATATCACAAGTACCACGAAGGGGTACACTATCATTGTATCATATCACAATACCATCAAGGGTAAGCCAATAATATATCAATATCACTAGTACCAATAACTGGCACATCAATAATGTATCACAATGCAAATACCAACAACGGTATGTCAACCATATCTCAATAAAGATAGTTACATACATTCTGATATTCACCATTACTCGTAGCATCAACCATCAAAATGGAACAAAACACACACATAACATAACAGGGTGGCTAGTCCCAACACATTTCATGGCCCAACCTAAGGCAATATCCAACCCAACTTCATAACCGAAGGTTCGCATGCTGTCTCCGATATTATATTCTAAATATGTGATTCGCTGTGCATAGTCTTACTAGAGGTAAACCATAACCTATCTAGACTGCCGAACCGCAACACTAACAAGTCACTCTATCGCCCTTCCCTTCCTCTGAAGCTCAGAACCAAAGTAGTCCAAGCATAATCGAATTTTGTATTATAAATCATGGAGAATGATACTAATATTGCTACAATATTAATTAGGTCCATTTTAACCCTAGAAATTGGGGAAACGGGCCCATAAGGGCGAAACGAAAAATTCGCAGGTAAAATACCTAATTGAATCCTAGGTAACCATAACCCAATAATTGATAGTTGATTTAACTCAAGAATTGTTCCAAATCTGATTTCAAGTAAAAACCCCCAAATTGGGTATGAACCCTAATTCTCCAAATCCGAAATTCAACGTTAAAAATGGAAGGTATGGGCTTACTAAGCTTAGATTCATCACATTATAACATTAACATCATCAATTTATCAATTATAATCCTAGGGAAAAGTCTCCCAAAACCTTCCTTCAAATTCCATTTCTAAGGGATTGAAAAAGGAAGGGGAAATTCTATGATAATTGTGATTTAAGAGGAGTAAAGGATTAGATAAAGTTTTACCTCCAAGAATTTCTTCAATTTGACTCGAGGAACTGCATCCCTGAGCTCTAATATCAAGATATGAAATAATGAGGGTCTAAGACTCATTTAATGAACAGTCACTGCCCGTCACTGCTGTAGCGGTACCTATACCGCCCCAGCGGCCAGCTGACCGGTTTACTGGTCATGCCTAAAATGGCTCGTACCGCCAAAATGGGCACCAGACACCAAGAACTTAGCCCAATATTTTCCTTTCGATCTGATTTTTTGACTAACTCCCGAGACCATTTGCTCACATACTAGACACATAGTCCCACATAAAAACGCGCTATGAAAGCAGCTGTAGCCTCAAAATTTCTAACAAAAATCTCATTGACTGAATCAACCACCGATGCCTTAATTTCAGTTTTTCATCCAATGTCCCGAAATGCATCCGAATGCATTAGGAACCGAACCACATGTACACACAAGTTCTAAACGGCTATCCGGACCTCTCAGAATTGATGAAATTCTAAAAAAGGTTCGTTTCCCAAAAAGTCAACTTTGGGTCAATCACTTTCACTTTTAGCACATATTTTTATCAAAGTTGCCTGAATTCGGTCTAGACACCTCGGGAAGCATATCAGCGGTGCCCTCGGGTCAAAAGTGAGCCAATCAATGCTCAAAAATAGGTGAAAGGGCAAAAAAGAACTATAACGACCAAATGGGTCGTTACAATGTTGGATGAAGAGTGAGGGTTAAATCCCCTTTCATAAGGTTCTAGAGTCGGTTTCCACTGACCTAGAATTTTCCCTTTGTGTTCTCGGCCTTGGGTCGCATTGGCGAAGGGTTAATCCCTGCTCCTTTTCGCGTTCGCGGCCCTATGGCCGCGTTCACACAGGGTAACTTTCTGCTCTGGCGGTGATGTGCCGGGAAATTATGGCACATTTGATACTCTTTTACGAGAAGTTTTACTTGTTTTTAGGCAAGTATGTGTTGTTTTGATGTGTTTTTGACATGTTTCAGGTAAATTGGGAAGTGCGGGTTCAAGAAGTAGAAGTTACAGAAAAGTTACACCGAAGCTTGATTTTCACGGTCCGTATAAAGTTGCACGGACCGTATTTCTGGTCATACAAATGGTGGCAACATAATAGAATGTCATAGTGGATGGATCTTTGAACCACGGACACTTATACGGACCGTACAATATTGTACGGGCCGTATAAGTAGATGCGACGATGTTGGAAAATGCTTCACGGGCAGGATTGTACGAGCCGTATAACATTATACAAACCGTGGAAGGCCAGTTCATATTATTCTCTGCAGACACCTGGATGAAGGCCGTATAAGTCTTATACGGTCCGTGGAAAGTTGTACGGACCGTATAAGTACCGCCTGGGACTTAAGTGCAAATTCTGTAATTTTACATTTTTGAAACCTATAAATAGTCCATTGTAGGGTTTTAATTAGCATCAGTTATTATATTTTGACTTTTGGCTTAGAATATAAAATACTCTCTATTTTTTGAAGGTTCAAAGATCAATTCAAGTATTATCAATTCCTCTTTTCTTCCAAAGTAAGCAATTATGAATTCTTCAATTTCTTATTTCTTGTTTTTTTATCATGAGTAGATAAATTCCTTTGCTAGGGTTGTGAACCCAATGATGGGTATTTTGTGATTGGGTTGTGATTGATATACACAT
>NC_081342.1:35803476-35815310 GCF_029784015.1 Lycium ferocissimum | reverse complement strand
CGTAGAATTGACCTAGCACAAAGACCATTTGACGGAGCAGATCGACGCTCCGTCGTTTGTACCGCCAATTGTGCCTGACGGGATGAAATTATATAAGTTGTAAAATTTAGTTTTTCTTCCATTCTTTTCACTCTCAAAAACCCTAAGGACAAAAATATCTCTCTAGGGCTCCAACACTAAGGTAAGAACATCTTAATCATTGATTATCAATCCTAACATCAAACCTATGATTCTTGGCATGATTCTTGTGACTAAAACCTAAGGTTTGCAACATAATTCTTCCTAAAGTGATTCAAGCTAGTGTTTGGGTGTTTTTCACTAGAAAGGTGAATTGTTAAAATTTGTTTAACATACTAAGGTATGTCTCTCTTTAAAAAAAAAAAAAAACTTATCATGGATATATGTTTTCTTTTCAAAGGTTCTTTATTGAATAAAAAGGTGAACTTCTCATGCAAAACCCTAATTCATGTCTTTGCTTATGGTTGGTGTGCATGAGGGGATAAGCCCACATTAAAGCTTGATTGTATTATCCTCTATATACGTATATGAAATCATAATAGTTTTGTTCTCTAAGAGATGATCAGTGATGATGGTTAATTGTTGGTATTGATGACTTTACAAAGAAACTAAGACAAAGGAATCTTGTTTAAAGAAGTGAAAACGTTTTCAAGATTATCTATGAAATTATGGCATAATGAACTTTAATGCTATTTGATGGTGTGACTACTTTGAGATAAATTGTGAATCGGCTTTTATGCTATGAACTTTATTGTTGTGTTTGGCCTAGTTGCTCGGGAGGAAGGGTAGCCACTATGGATCCTAGTGTGATAATGCCTAGCCATTCTGGAGGAAGAGTGGCCACTTCCGGGTTCACTACCTGGGGTGTGATTATGCCTAGCTATTCGGGAGGAAAAATAGCCACCGTTGAATTTCATATTCCGATGTGGTGCGCTGTGACAAGGGAACCTCTACGATCACCCCTTCGATGTGGTTGATTCTTTGGCCTGTATTGGCATGTGTGATATTCCTATTTTCTCATGGAATTGTTGTTGTTAATTATGATCAATTGAAAGGCATATTTGAAGTTGTACCTTGACAAGAGGTCTTATAATCGGTTTTGATAATTCTTATTGAGATACACAAACTGAATAACTGTTCTTACATTGGTTTCACATGATTTTCAGGACTGATTTCTTTATGTATTATTGTACTTTATCATCATATTACTTATTGTCCCCGAGGCTCTCACGACCCAAACCGATGAGTCGTAACGGGCGTCTGACCTCTAGCGACCAAACACCCCTATGCACATCTCTGAATCTTACTAAACATCAAGGGCCCATAATGGCATAAACTGATCTCATAAAAGGGAAACATCAAAACTCTGTACAATCTGCAAATATACACAGCATGCGGAAGAATAATGCAAGCCAGCTAGGCTGCCACATATACTGTACACAAAAGAATAGAAGCCGAAAAGGCTATAACATCTGACTACTACATACAACTGTCGACAGATCTCTACTGGAATGAAAGCTATAGAAAGGACGGGACAGGGCCCCGTCATACCCATATGCATACACATCTCAAAAGGATGGCATACCAAAATCGATCGCACCTCGGATCAAATGGAGCGCACCGACCACCGTTAGATCTGAGGTCCCACCGAGCTGGACCACCTATCTGTCTACCTGTACTTGCGGGCATGAATGCAGCCCCCCGAGCAATGGGGAGTCAGTACAGATAATGTACCGAGTATGTAAGGCATAAGAACAACCGATATACATAAGAATCATGGATAAGATCTGAACCCATAAACTGAAATGACTAACTGCATGTGCTTGTATGAACTAGTATCTACATGTATCTGCATAACTGACAATGCCTCTGTGGGCACATAATATGCATGCTCATGCCTACCAAAGAAGATCATACATCTATATATGTATATGTGCGTACATAACGCCTGATATATGTGCGTATATAACGCCTGTAAAGCCTCTATGGCATCTCATCATATCATATAGCCACTCTGCAGCCATAATTAATATCATCATCAATGTGCACCAGCGGATCAGGTGGTAATGCGTATATAATACCTGTCCCTTCTCATACCCCCCCACACACAGATATGTATATATAATATTTGCGTATATAACGCCTTCTGGTCATGGGTCAATGTACATAAATATATATAATGAATGTAATGCATGAATCAACTGTATGCATAGAACTGGCTACATAAGACTGGACCCGTATGAATGTAAGGATCACTCATAAGGTGGTACATGAACATCAAAGATCAAGTACTTCTAATGCTTCTAAGAGTAGAGTAATATGAAAGATCGCTTACTCGCTTATCGGATCATGTCATAGGATCATGCCAAAAGAAGGAAAGGATGGCCTTAACATACCTTGAAGTATACTCAATTGTCCAACTTCAACCTCTCAAACTTGCAAGTCTATAATTAAGATAACATAGGGCTTAATTAGGCTATTTGCCTCGCTTACTAACCATCTTTAAATACATATGGAGCTTAACAATTTATGGGCAACATTTTCCTTATAAGCTTGACAACTCTTCAACTTCTCATTTGATCCAAAATCAACCACAATACCCACAAGACGATGACAACATATAATATATATATATATATATATATATATATATATATATATATATATATATATATATATATATATATATATATCAAAATATACTTAAATCTACCCCCAATCATCTCTTAAAAATAGCCTCAAGTCACTACCTTGCCCTTCATCAACTTACCACTTTCATAAATATCTTCTCATTATTTAGAATCACTAAAACTCTTGATAATAAACTCAACTAAGAGGGTAGAAATCATTTACATACCTTGAGGGGTCAAAAATCCCAAGAATCACTTCAACTTTAACTCCCTAAGCTTCACAACCTTGAAGAAACCCTAGAAGCAACCTTCTCTTTCACAAGCTCGGGTTTACGGGGTCCAGGTCTCGTCAAATCTTAACTAATATGATGGAAAATATTGGGAGAGAAAATATTAGGGTTTTTCTGATTTGGAATGGAGGAAAATAAGAAATAAGGTCGTGGCTCCTATATTTATACTTGGAAGCCAAAAAGCTACAGCGGTCCCGTTTGACGAGCTGGTCGATGGCCCGTCGACGTGTCGACGGTCCATCGACTTGCTCCGTCGACTTGCGCCTGTAGATGCAAGGCTGCAGGACCCTGTCGACGCTGCACATTGACGGTCCGTCGACCATGTCGACGACCCGTTGACGATGACTGGTGTTCTGCAGATTTTTCTGATTCAGTTCAGATCGCGTCGATTCGATTCGTTCAACTTCTAACTCTATAAATTGCCAGGAATACCTGCTGGTACCCTTGTACACAGGATATGACACTTTCTACCTCCAAACTCGGGCTCAGGACCCTGTTCCAAAGGCATACCTGACTAGGAAACCATAGGTTCGACTACTACGAAAACGAGAGGTGTAACATTCTTCCCCCCTTAGGAATATTTGTCCTCAAATGTTCGAACAATCCTGGGTTATAAAAATTTTGGCAGAGTTTCCCCTGTACTTATACCAATCCGTCCTGCATACAGCAACCCAAAATAATGCCACACAGTCTTCATGGCCTCTTCCGCTTCCCACGTCACTTCCTCAACATTCTTATTCCTCCATAAAACTTTAACTGAAGCTACATCCTTAGTCCACAGCCGACGGACCTGTCTGTCTAATATAGACACTAGAATTTCTTTGTAGGACAACTGCTCGGTCACTTGGATATCATCTACTGGTACAACTCTTGAAGGATCTCTGATACATTTACGAAGCATAGATACATGAAATACTGGATGTACCAACTCTAATCCAGAAGGCAATTCTAGCTCATATGCCACTGTGCCCACTATAAGAATGATCTTATATGGCCCAATATATCGAGGGCTCAACTTACCTTTCTTGCCAAACCTCATCACTCCCTTCATAGGCGAAACTTTCAAGAACACCCAATCGCCTATCTCGAACTCTAGCTTACGTGGCCGGTTATCCGCATAGGATTTCTGTAGACTCTGAGCTGTTACCAACCTCTCTCTAATCACTTTCACCTTATCAACTGCTTGCTGAATTAAGTCTGGGCCTACTAACCGATTCTCCCCGACATCGAACCATCCTATGGGCGATCTGCATCTCCGCCCAAATAAGGCCTTATAAGGAGTCATCTGAATACTGGAATGGTAACTGTTGTTATATGCAAACTCGCTAAGAGGAAAATGATCATCCCAACTACCTTGAAAGTCAAGTACACAAGCTTTAAGCATATCCTCAAGGGTCTGTTTAGTACGCTTTGCCTGTCCATCTGTCTGGGGGTGAAATGCAGTACTAAGACTCACTTGAGTCCCCAATCCCTGCTGAAAGGACTTCCAGAATATAGCTGTGAACTGTGCTCCCCTATCTGAAATAATTACTGTAGGAACGCCATAAAGTCGTACAATCTCCTTAAGATAAAGCTTTGCACAATCCTCGGTTGCATAAGTAGTTCTGACAAGCAGAAAGTGGGCTGACTTTGTAAGCCTATCAACTACAACCCATATGGTATCGTACTTCTATGGAGTACGGGGCAATTCGGTAATGAAATCCTTATTAACTACCTCCCACTTCCATGACGGAATCTCTATAGACTGCAATAAACCTCTGGGCTTCTGGTGCTCTATCTTGACCAGTTAATAATTTGGACACTGAGCAACGAATTCAACTATATCTCTTTTCATACCATCCCACCAATAAACTTCTTTGAGATCGTGGTACATCTTTGTTGAGCCTGGATGAATAGAATAGAGAGAGTAATGTGCGTCTCTCATAACCTGCTGACGGAGCCCTGCAACATTAGGGACACATAATCTACCTCGATACCTGAGTACTCCATCACCTGTAATCACAAAGGGTGTATTTTCTTTCTGAGGTGTTGTAACTCGGTAATGAACTAAAACAAGATCCTTATACTGACGCTCCTTTATCTCTACTACCAAGGATGACACCGTTGTGCCTTGAACAGTAACTCCTACATCACCTGAATCTATCAATCGAACTCCGAGGCTAGCTAATCGATGAACCTCACGGACCATTTCTCTTCTTTCTGGCGGCACGTGTGACAAGCTACCCATAGATTTACGGCTGAGGCTATCGGCTACTACGTTAGCCTTTCCGGGATGGTACAGAATATCCACATCATAGTCTTTTAACCACTCTAACCATCACCTCTGATGCAAGTTCAAGTCGTTCTGCTTAAAGATGTACTGGAGACTCTTATGATCAGTATAGATATCAAGATGGACACCGTATAAGTAAAGGCCTCTATATCTTCAAGGCATGAATCACTGCCGCTAACTCAACATCATGGGTTGGATAATTCTTCTCGTGCTTCTTCAACTGTCTAGAAGCATAAGTGACAACCTTACCATACTGCATCAACACACAACCCAATCCAATACCTGAAGCATCACAATATACCACATAGCTATCTGCTCCGTCTGGAAGAGTCAACACTGGTGCTGAAGTTAACTTATCCTTCAATGACTGAAAACTCTACTCACAAGCATTTGTCCATTGGAACTTAGCTGATTTCTGAGTCAACTTAGTCAATGGGGCTAAAAGAGAGGAAAATCCTTCTATAATAACCTGCAAAGCCCAAGAAACTACGTATCTCCATTAGTGCCGTGGGCCTTGGCCAATTCTTCATAGCCTCAATCTTCTGGGCATCCACTCTAATGCCTTCCTCCGAAATAATGTGACCCAGAAAAGTCACAGAGTTCAACTAGAACTCACACTTAGAAAACTTGGCATACCACTCTTTACCTCGAAGAATTCCAAGCACTGTCCGTAGATATTCTGCATGAATAGCCTCTGACGGCGAATAAACCAGAATATCATCTATGAACACAATTACAAACAAATCTAGAAAGGGCCTGAATACACGATTCATCAAATTCATGAATATGACGGGGGCATTAGTTTGCCCGAACGACATAACACGAAACTCATAGTGGCCGTACCTAGTCCGGAATGCCGTCTTCGGAATGTCCTCTTCCTTGACCCTGACCTGGTGATATCCTAACTCAAGGCTATCTTCGAGAAATATTTAGCGCCTTGCAATTGATCGAATAAATCATCGATCCTCATGAGCGGATACTTATTCTTTACAGCCACTTTATTCAATTGCCTATAATCAATACCCATTCGCAAAAAGCCATCCTTCTTTCTTACAAATAACACCAGCGCTCCCCATGGTGATGTACTAGGCCTGATAAAGCTCCTTTCGAGCAAGTCTTTCAACTGCTCCTTCAATTCTTTCAACTCCGCAAGTGCCATCCTATAAGGAGGTATAAATATTGGCTGAGTGTCTGGCAATAGGTCAATAGTAAAATCAATCTCCCTCTCTGAGGGAATGCCTGGAAGCTCATCTGAAAATTCTTCTGGGAACTCATTAACCACATAAACAGACTGAAGAATCGGTGACTCTGGTTGCACATCTTGAACTCGAGCTAGGTGAAAAATATACCCTTTTCTGATTATCTTTTCTGCCTTAAAGTAGGAAATAAACCTACCTCTAGGCGAAGCAGCATTGCCCTTCCACTCTAGGACTGGCTCGCCTAGAAACTGGAATCGAATCATCTTTGCTCTACAATCAACATTAGCATAACAAGAAGCCAACCAGTCCATGCTCATAATAACATCAAAATCAATCATATCTAACTCAATCAAATTTGCTATGGTATGGCGGTCACAAACTATAACAACACAGTCTCGGTATACTCGCCTAGCTATAATCGGATCACCAACTGGCGTAGACACCTCGAAAGGTTTAATCAACTCGGGCTCTATCCTAAACTTGCTGGCAACAATGGGCGTAACATATGACAAAGTGAAACCTGGATCACTTAGTGCATAAACATCATGGGAGGAGACTGATAATATACCTGGAACAACATCAAGAGACGTCTCGCGGTCCTGTCTACCAGCCAATGCATTCACGCAGTGCTGAAGATCGCTCGAGCTGGATGCTCCATTCCTCCCTCTACCTCGTCCTGCTGGTGTCTGAGGAAATTGCCCTAAAGGGTGCACTACAGAAGATGAACCAGTTGCCGACCCAGTGGGCTGAACCATTCTCCCACTCTCTCTCATCGAACACTGTCGCACCATATGATCGGGCTGGCCATAAGCATAACAAACATCTGAGCCCAGCCAACACTGACTAGCATGTAACTTGCCACACTGGGCACACCGCGGCAAAAGGGGCCTCATCTGGCTTGACTCCCATATGTACTGGGAGCCTGATGCTCTAGAATTCTGGCCCGCTTCGGAATAAGAAGACCGGTCAAACCTCGTTCCTATAAACTACGAAGGTACACTCCCTTCCGGCTAATAAGAATATCTGGAATGCTGCTGTCTTTGTCCTCCTCTGAACTCACCAACTATATCAAAAGATCTAGCCCTCTTACTGCGACCCTGGTCACGCTCACGCTCTATTCTCCGCTGGCGTTTACGATCCTCTAAATTCTGTGCATACACTTGTATACAGGAGATATCCATGCTTGGTCAGTGCAGCAGTCGTACACTCATCTATCAAGTGTGGCCCTAAACCAGCCATAAAGTGATGAACTCTATCCTCCATCTCAGCCACTATGGCTGGGGCATATCTAGCCAAGGAATCGAAGTGTACATAATACTCTTGAACATTCATACTGCCCTGCTCAATACGTAAGAACCTGTCTGCTCAGGCCTGTCGAACCTCTAGAGGTAGATAATGGCGAAGAAAAGCATCTGAGAACTCTCGCCACACAGCTAGAGAGGCATTTTTTCCCCTAGATAACTCTCATGCCTGATACCACTGTATCGCAATATCCTGGAGTCTATGTGAAGCCAACTCAACCTCATCCGCGTGCATAACCCTCAAGGTCCTCTGCATACCATCAATGAAATCTTGGGGTTTCACATTTTTCTTTATCACAGAAAACTCGGGAGGACCTAACCCAAGGAAGGTCTTAACCCTTGAACTACCAGCCCTGTCTGCTTAGTCAACACCAATTCCCTGCCGCTGAGCTTGGGCAACTACTAATCTGGTCAACAACCTTACGGTATCCCGTACATCCTGGCCCTGTGCATCCGGCTGAGGAACTGGGGCAGGTGCTAGAGGCGGGGTATGCGATGTCTCAGACGACCCCTCACTCTGAATCTTATCCTGGGCCCTCGTGGCCTGCCAAGTACGGCTAATGGCCTCACTGGCTACTCTCTTGCCCTTCTGGGCAGCTGTAGCTTTCTTGCTGGGCATCGCTGAAATCGAAACAATTTATCAGAAAGCGAACACTTAACACAGGGCTCTATCGCACAATCTAAGAGAGAGAGAATGACATCATCCTAAATGTCATGTAGCCTCCTGTTTATAAGTGTGGTGTACAACACGCCCATAAAAAAACTCTACTAGACATGGTCTGTAGACAACCGTAGGATAGAAATGCTCTGATACCACTTCTGTCACGACCCAAACCGATGAGTCATAACAGGCATCTGACCTCTAGCGACCAAACACCCTTTTGCTCCTATTTGAATCTTACTAAACATCAAGGGCCCATAATTGCATAAACTGATCTCATAAAAAGGAAACATCAAAACTCTGTACAATCTGTAAATACACACAACATGCGGAAGAACAGTGCAAGCCAGCTAGGTTGCTACATATACTGTACACAAATAAATAGAAGCCTACAAGGCTACATCATCTGACTACTACATACAACTGTCTACAGACCTCTACTGGAATAAAAGCTACAGAAAGGATGGGACAGGGCCCCGTCATACCCATATGCATACGCATCTCAAAAGGGTGGCATACCAAAACTGACTGCAGCTCCGGATCAAATGGAGCACACTGACCACTGCTAGATTTCGAGGTCCTACAGAGCTGAACCACCTATCTGTCTACCTGTACCTTCGGGCATGAACGCAGCCCCTCTCGAGCAACGGGGAGTCAGTACGGATAATGTATCGAGTATGTAAGGCATAAGAACAACCGATATACATAAGAATCATGGATAAGATCTGAACCAATAAACTGAAATGACTAACTGCATGTGCTTGTATGAACTAGTATCTACTTGTATCGGCATAACTGACAATGCCTCTGTGGGCACATAATATGTATGCTCATACATCTATATATGTATATGTGCGTACATAACGCCTGATATATGTGCGTATATAACGCCTGTAAAGCCTTGATGGCATCTCATCATGTCATATCGCACCTGCGCCATAATCAATATCATCATCAATGTGCACCAGGCGATCGGTGGTAATGCATGTATAACACCTATCCCTTCTTATACCCCTCCCCAACACACACACACACACACACACACACACACACACACACACATATATATATATATATATATATATATATATTATATATATAACGCCTTAACGCTGGTCATGGGTCAATGTACATAAATAGATATAATGAATGTAATGCATGAATCAACGTATGCGTAGAATTTGGCAACATAAGGCCGGACCCGTGAACAAAAGGATCACTCATAAGCGGGGTACATGAACATCAAAGATCGAAGTACTTCTAATTCTAAGAGTAGAGTAATATGGAAGCTCACTTACTTTCTTGTCGGATCATGTCATAGGATCATGCAAAAAGAAGGAAAGGATGGCCTTAACATACCTTGAAGTATACTTAATCGTCCATCTTCTACCTCTCGAATTTGCAAGTCTACAATTAAGATAACATAGGGCTTAATTAGGCTATTTGCCTCGCTTACTAACCATCTTTAAATACATATAGAGATTAACAATTTATGGGCAACATTTTCCTTATAAGCTTAACAACTCTTCAACTTCTCATTCGATCCAACATCAAACACAATACCCACAACACGATGACAACACACACACACACACACAGATATATATATATATATATATCCAAATATACTCAAATCTACCCCCAATCATCTCTTAAAAATAGCCTCAAGTCACTACCTTGCCCTTCATCAACTTACAACTTCCACAAATATCTTCTCTTTATTTAAAATCACTAAAACTCTTGATAATAAAATCAACTACAAAGGTAGAAATTATTTACATACCTTGAGGGGTCAAAAATCCCAAGAATCACTTTGACTTCAACTCCCTAAGCTTCACAACCTTGAAGAAACCCTAGAAGCAACCTTCTCTTTCACAAGCTCGGGTTTACGGTGTCCGAGTCTTGTCAAATCTTCACTAATATGATGGAAAATATTGTGAGATAAAATATTAGGATTTTTCTGATTTGGAATGGAGGAAAATGAGAAATAAGGTCGTGGCTCCTATATTTATACTTGTAAGCCAAAAAGCTACAGCGGTCCGGTTCGATGAGCGGGTCGACCGTCCGTCGACGTGTCGATGACCCGTCGACGATGACTGGTGTTCTGCAGATTTTTCTAATTCAGTTCAGATCGTGTCGATTCGATTCATTCAACTTTTAACTCTATAAATTGCCAGGAATACCTGCCGGTACCCTTGTACACAGGATAAGACACTTTTTACCTCTAAACTCAAGCTCGGGTCCGTGTTCCAAAGACATACCCGACTAGGAAAACATAAGTTCTACTATTATAAAAATGAGAGGTGTAACAGAGGCACTCACTGAGTAGTGCCTCTGAGTATAAAGTAATCAGGCATACTATTTTTGTTTTTGATGGTATGCTAGGTAACGCAGAGGAGCAGGTTCTTGATACTCCAGGTGTTTAGGAATGACTTGTTGTTGTGGCTAATTTGGTGAGCACACACATTCATTCGTGGGACACCTTATTTATTTATTCATTATATTAGTTTTCCGGGTTGCGTCTCGGTGAGTCAGACTATTAATCCTTTATCTTAGAAGCTCCATACTATACATTCTTGTGGGTAGCTGTTGATTTATTGATTAGGGCACGTTGTTACGCTTGACTAAGTATTGATTACTAAAGACTTCCGCTGATTTAATTCATGTATGCATGATTTGTTTACCTTTATTTTATAAACTGTTGGAGGCGAATGTTGAACCTGACAGGTTCAAGTGTTATTATTGTGTCATTTAGGTTCTTCTGATGTTGTTCATGACGTTGGATGCCGGTCACGTCTAGGGTGGGTTTTGGGGCGTGACAGCCTTGATGTCGGTGTACCATGGCTTACGCTTCAGCTTAGCCTCGACGTGGGCGCAGTGAGCCTGTTCTTCCTTTAGAGTGATCTTTAGGGGATCAATGTGTGTACTCTCGGGGTGCTGAATCATAGAGGAAATTGTAGCCAAAGCGTCATAAAACTCGTTCTGAGCCCTCGTAGTATGCCTGACGTTGATGTTTTTAAATCTCCCGCACAATCTATGTACCAGATTTATGTATGGCAGTATTTTGTCATTCTTGGTCGCCCAATTTCCCTTCACTTGATTTATGAGTATGTCAGAATCCCCGATTACTAGAAACTCTTGTATGTTCAGGTCTAATGCCGTCCTTAGGCAGAGATACATGCTTCGTATTTAGCCATGTTTTTGGTACATATGAAGTTGAGCTTTGTGGCCATCGGATAGTGTTGTCCCATTTCTGATAGCAGCACTGCTCTGATGCTATAACCTTTGTAGTTGACCTCCTGAAGAATATTTTTACACCCCGTAGTTTTGAGTTTAGATTCGAGCTTCCCCGGGGGTAAGAGATTATATGTTTATCTTTGATTGGAGGGGTTTTAAATTCATAAAAAGCTATGGAAGGGGTTTAAGGGCAAATGAATCAAAAAAATTAAATTTTAAAAGAAAA
>NC_081342.1:35734635-35803376 GCF_029784015.1 Lycium ferocissimum | reverse complement strand
TTCGTTGTTTAGATCAAGGACTACAAGACCTTATATGCTTCCCGAGCCTAAATCCCGGGGTTTCACTTGATTTGGGCTAAACATTTTATGGAGGAAGTTGGGAGAATGTTCTAGGGGGTTAGGGAAGGTTTAGGGAGGTGGCTAAATGAAAATAAGGGGTAAATCCCCTTTTTATATTGTTCTAGGGTCGGTTTGCACCGACCTAGAACTTTCCGCGCACTGTAGCTGCAAGTTTCTGCTCTACCCGCCTGACTTGTAACATCTATAATTCTCTACTCCGACATCGTAATTGACGAGTGGTTTGTTGCGTTGGAAACTAGACTTTATGAACTTCATTTTAGGCTTTTAATTTACTTCAAAACTCTTCATATGCTAAAAGATATCCTTTCCCCAATTTGGCTCAAAATTATCGTATGAAATCTTGCCCATCCTTTGTCCAAAATTCCAACAACTTAGTTTCCTTGCTTCACTTTTTCTCCAATCCTTCCATGACCTATTACATGAACTTAAACCTCCATAACCATAAGATAGCCACACATATAATCTCATATATCCTAGGAAATATCTCCAGTGTCTAGAATTGAGCAACTAACACCTAACGAATCCCAATGTACAAAACTACGAGGTGTAACATTTATACATTGTGGTGAAGTCACAACCTTGTCCTATTATGTGGAAATAAATTAATAAAACTCCATTCTCTATATGAATCCTACTTCTAACATAATTTATCCTCCTTTTGTTAGTTGTTTACGCGCGTGTGTATGTGTGTACGTGTGTGTGTGTGTATATATATATATGAGTTTATCGACATGTGCTGTAACACCCCGTATCTTAGAACTAAGGTTAAACTCATGTCATTAGAGTTTTAGTGGAAAAACTGAAGGTTTGAACGTTTTGCGAAAATGGTTGATGTGCCTATTTCGAAGTGTACCATAACTCCTTGATTAGTTGGGAATTTGGGAAAGTACCCTTGATGAAAGTTGTAGTATGTAGAAGTACCTTTCTAACGATATAAGGACCAAGAAAACTAGAGATCAGAGCAAGGAGATATGATCGTCTCAAGATGGCTAATAGTAAGGCGTTTAAAATTCTAAAGAATCGGTTAAGTTTTTGATACGTCTGCCTTCCAGTCAAATTTAGTGAAACTCTGTTGGGAATTTGAGGGAACTTAAAACATAAAGGTTGTAGCCCTTTGAAATAGCTTTCGAACGGTATATTGTGGAGCCCAAACAAAGCTCTGTACAAGAAGTGATGTCCATTTTACCGAACACTGTGCGTAAACAGACACAGGTCCGTTATGAGGGCGCGTGCGGGCGCGTGCGCTTGCCTCGCGTCGCGTACAGACCGCAAAAAAACCCCCTCTCTGAATATTGACCTGCAGGGGGTTGTGCATTGCATGTGCGGCACGGGCCCATCGCATAACAGGTCAGGTTTCGGGTCAAAAGTCGGGATTTCGCGTTTTAAGCTTAGGGTTTATTTCCCTAACATCCCTACTCACAAAAAATCACCCTAAAGTCAGAGGGAATAAGTCCCAAGCCTCAATAACCCTCCAAGATAAGTTTTATCATGATTCTAGGTTGAATTCAAGTCCCTAATCTCTTTCTAACTTGAGTAAACCCTTCTAATCAATAGAGTTGTGAGTGGAACATTATTGTTGGGCGTGGAAACCCTAGACCTCGAATTCAAGAGGATGGAACGTCAAAAAGGTAATGCTTCTACACTCTAATCATTCATAATAGTGAATTGATGAGTTCTTGGGAGAATAGTAAATGGGTTTAGTAAAGAGAATTACACGAACTATAGTAGGGTTTTAAATTGTTGACTTGAGATTGTTATAATGATATGGGTGACGGAGAATGATGTTAATTACACCTAATTGAGATTGTAGAATCACCTAGAAGTAATAGAATGGGAATTGGGATAAGAAACACCATTAATGGAGATTGTGGAGCTTTATGCCCACTAAGTGTTTGATAAAATGCTTAGATGACCAAAGCAAGGATATTATTGCTAATATAGAATCCCTTTGACTTGTATTGATATAGATCAAAGTTGAAAGGGTTGACGAACATTGTATTACGCTCAAAGGCTGAAATTAAGGTATGTGAGGCCAACTATCTACGTTAGGGAATATTCATGATTCTCCCTACGCCTCATTTTTCATACTTGTCAGTAATTTGACTCAGAATATAGTTTAGCCCTAGTTTCATGATATGATATAAAACTGATATCTTCTAGGGTTGCAGTTACAGAATTCGTTCATGGTTGTCACTTTGAACATCATGAACTCAACACGTAATCATTATAGACTTATGCATTGTTATCACATGAGTCTCAGTCAGTGTATAACCAATTATTTGCATGAGTCCCATAATCAAAAACGCTTATCATGCTTTCGCCTATAGCCGGTCTCGCCTTGTAAATTATTAATGTTGAACACCTGTATCTGTATTTTTGGGCCCCTAGGCCACAATTTATGCATACGTATTGCTTGGGCCTGAGGCCACAGTTTTTGTGCACATTATTTTGGCCCCAGGCCCCACATTATATTTGACGCTTTCGTGTGATTCTTCATCCGTAATCGGAGTACTTGACTTCCTTGCTTTCCGGTTTAGTTCGCCGCTTTCGGGCCGATTTTATTGCTTTTAGTTGCTTTACATACCAAGATAATTCAAATATGCGATGTCCCTTTTTATTCCTTCGGGGCTCGCATCTCGCGATGCGCTAACGACATACAGGTTGACGATCCGCCTACTTAGGAGTGTTCGTATCGCCTCATCGGTGAGCCCCAAATTTCCTTCGGGCGATATCACCATGCAGTTATTACGTACTTTCTAGACACCTACTTTTTTGTATCCATTAGAGGCTTCATAGACACAATTCGACAAATGATATTTATTATGTTAGCCTTGTTGCGTATGTTTAGTTGTTTTGGTTTAAGCCATGTTGGCTACGTTCGATATATTTCGATTGTCTAAGTATTTTCGCATTATGATTTCGCCGGTCTTGTAGTTAATCAAAGATGTGTTAGTTTTATTTTATAAATTAGTTATGTTTTGGTATCACATGTTGATTCAACCAGCCAGTTAGTTCGCTCGGTCACATGCAGTCAGGCACCGGGTGCCGTGTTACGTCTTGGCCCAGGTTCGGGGCGTGACAAAGCTTGGTATCAGAGCACTAGGTTCAAGTGTCTTAGGGAGTCTATGAAGCCGTGTCCAAATTCTCTTTTATATGTGTGAGGGCCCCACACATATAAACAGTTGACCACTAAGACATTCAGGATTTGTCTCATTTCTTTCTACTCTAGATCGTGCCATGAAGCTTAGAGCAATAAGTAACTTTTCTTCCAATCAAATTACGTACGTTTCAAATGCGCTGGCGACGAACAAATAATTCAAGGTCCAAGTAAGGATGTTTACCCATAGGGGGTACAATTGTGCGATTTCATGCAACGAATGAGACTTCAAGTGCTATTGAAAGTGGAATACAACGTAAGTTGCCCGAGAAGCGGGTGTAGTAGAATGAATGGTAAGTTGAATGTAATGATGTTCTTAGAAAGAGAATGAGAGACAACAGTAGAGGATAACGAGAAATTAGAAGAGAAATTAGAAAAGGAGCTAAGTCTCCAGGAAACGTAAATCATGGAGGATCTCAGGAAGGTGGAGGCAGACAGTATTCTACAGTTGCTCATCAGGACCCACTCCATCTGTAGCTACTGCACTAGTCTCGAGGTCTAGATATGATCAAAAGGGTCAGTTCAACTAGAAATAGATTTTAAGAGCACGCTTCTCAGTGACATACCAGTGTGAGCCACAGAAGTTTTCAGAATCTTATGTGCAACAAGTGTTATAGGAGACACCAAGGGGTGTATCGTTTGGGCCTTGATATGTGTTTCGGTGGCTCCTCTTAATTCTCAAGCCCAGTCAGGTTGTAATACAGCTAAGCCTGGTATTTCAGTTCTCAGTGAAGACTGCTTGGATGCTTCAGCAGGTCGTCAGGACAAAGAGGCATCCCCAGTTATCATCACAGATGAAATTTTCGTACGAACTATGCCTGTTAATAAAAGAGATGTGTATGAAATAAGAACCATGAGCAGACGATATTAAATTTTTGGGAATGGTTTTAGTTTGTTAAGTTTAGTCAGATCAGAGTTAGAGAGTACGATGGTTGTAAGTTGCTATAAGAAGTAATTATAATTATGAGATAAGGAGATGTGACAGTTCTCTCTTAAGCTATGTAAGTAAGTGTTTATCCCAAATGTGTATAATCTGATATGATTTTGAAGTGTATAGAAAGTTTGGGTTTAGTTGTTCCAATCGTTCATATAAGATAGATGAAAGTTTCTTAAGTGTGATCCATAGTTCAGAAAAGATAGTATACGACCATAGAATAGCGTCAGATGATGAGGAAGAGTTAGAAATAACTTGGGTTATTCAGAGAAGAATAAGAAAATGTGAAGCTAGCGGGTGATCAACAGAAAAATAGTAAGTAAGTTTTGAGTAGATACAATGCATTAGCAATTTCAACTAGTAGAAGTATGATTTGATTTCCTTAGTCAGATGAACACCTTAAGTGGGTGACAGTTCGGATACATCCAAATGTGTGTTAGAAACCAAGGGCTTAAATTAAATTCGGAGTAGAGTGATCAGTGGAAGAAGAAATCAGCTAGGCTGTAAGAGAGCAAACTATAGAAGAATAGCCTTTAAGAGTTGTCAAAAAGGGGTTTCCCTAAGATTTATAGTGTGATCAGAGTTAAGTCGTTAAGATATAGTATGTCGGTTATGTATACAAAGAGCAACCCATTCATGTAAGTAATTTAGCTTTTCCCAGTAAGAAATTGCTTAGGAGTGAGTCAAAAAAAGTCGTCATTGCACAGATAGGTGTACAAAGGAATTACAGAAGATAAGGAAAGTTAATTGGATCCCAACGAAACAGAGGAATTTGCAAGTATAAGACGTTAGCCTTGGTCTAAGGGGGAGATGCATAAATAGCCAGTAAGTCCAGTGAGATAATTGAAGACCGGAAGGGTTAGCATGAGATATGAAGAATCTCATTTCAGTTAGGTTGGCATAATGAGATAGTCTCTATAAGGAATGTGCCTCAATTTAGAAGAAACCCGAAGTGAGTGGAATGATCGTCGATCGAATTGTGTCAAGTTCAATTATTATCAATTAGGCGATCACAGAAAATCTACAAGATCATGCCCAGTTATGTGTCACAAGGGTAGTGCCATTGCACGAGACTCTAACTTTAAGGTGCTAGTCAAAGACTTAGCGCACAACAGTACTATGAGTATTTTAGGAAGTATCTCGTAAAAAATCAAGTATGGGAAGTACAACTCATGATTTAGGCAGACAAGAGAACTATGGTGAAAGAAGTTCACCGCTTATCCAAGCTAGGAATTCGACTTTCAGACTCCGAAGTGGGTGGAGTTATTGCCCAGAACATGGCTTATTCCTGCTTAGTCATTGAAGTTAGGGAGAAGCAGTTTGGTGACTCCTACTTGTTGCAGATGAAAGAGGGGATTCACGAACATAAAGCATCAGCTTTTGAACAAGGGGGAGATGGCGGTACCATGAGATACCTAGGCAGATTATGCATTCTAGATGTAGATGGGCTCAGAGAGCGGATTATGTCAGAGGATCACAATTCTAGGTATTTCATTCACCCAGATTCCATGAAGATGTATCATGATCTTAAGGAGATTTATTGGTGAAATGATATGAAAAAGAATGTGGCAGGGTTTGTGGCTAAGTGGCCCAAATTTTTCGCAAGTGAAAGCCGAACACTAGAGGCCCTGTGACTTGTCTCAGAATATAAATATTCCTGTTTTGAGAATGGGAGATGATAACTATGGAATTTATAACTTCATACCTCATTCAATAGAAGGCACACCCGATTTGGGTGATTATGGACAGACTTACGAAGTCGGCACACTTCTTGCCTGTTCAGATGACAGATTTAGCACCAGAATATGCCAAGTTGTTATTCGAGAAATCGTTTGACTTCATGGGACCCAGCTTCCATCATTTCAGATCATGGTGTCCAGTTCACGGCAAACTTCTAGAGGTCATTTCAGAAAGGATTGGGTACGAGGGTTAACCTCAGCACAACTTTTCATCCGCAGACCGATGATCAGACAGATACGCTATTCAGATCTCATGTTATAATATTCATGTCAGCTTAGTACTCAGATGTCAGTCCAGTACTCATGTATTTATACCAAAAGATTCAGTTAGTGTGCTACTTCTATATTCAGTTAATCCAGTATTCAGTCAGCTCAATATTCAGTTAGTGTGCTAGTTCTGTATTCAGTTAATCCAGTATTCAGTCAGCTTAGTATTCAGTTAGTTCAGTAGACATTCAGTTCAGTATCTCAAAGAATTCGGTAATCATGCATTCATTCCCTTCAAGAACTATGTGTCCTTGATTTCAATGGTAATGGGATGACCACCGCCTCTTATTGAGTTTACTTACAAAAATAATTACCATGCTAGTATTGGGATGGCACTGTTTGAAACCCTTTTTGAGCGAAGGTGTAGATCACCGATTGGTTAGTTTAAAGTTAGGGAAGCAGAGTTGTTAGGGCCAGATTTGGTCTATCAGGCTATGGAGAAGGTCAAGTTGATTTAGGAGCATTTGAAAACGCCTCAGAATTGCCAGAAGTCTTACACAAATGTGAGACAGAGAGATTTAGAGTTTGAAGTTAATGACTGGTATTTCTTAAGCTCTCACCTATGAAGGGTGGCATGAGATTTGGTAAGAAGGGGAAGCATAGTCCCGCCATATTGGACCATACAGAATCCAACGAAAGGTTGGTCAATTGGCTTATGAGCTTGAGTTGCCACAAGACTTGATTATTGTGCATCTAGTGTTTCATGTGTCAATGTTGAGAAAGTGTGTAGGAGATCCGTCATTGATTGTCCCGACTTATAGCATAACAGTTAATGATAATTTGACTTATGAAGGAGTCCCAGTGAAAATCCTTGATCACCATGTTCGCAAGTTGAGGACTGAGGAGGTAGCCTAAGTAAAGGTTTTGTGGCAAAGTAAGAAAGTTGAAGAGGCTACATGGGAAACTGAAGAAGACATGAAGTCCAGCTATCCCTATCTCTTTCAAGAATCAGCAGAAACTGATGAAGGTATTGTACCTTCCCCTCTTCAAATCTTTCCTTCTACAATTTCTACATTATCGCATTCGGCACTCGTTAGACAACAAATCTTAGTAGTTGTTCAGTTCAACGATAATTCATCCGGCCCCTTTTTCGGTTCGGCTTTTCATGTGCTCATGTCAGTTAGTGTGCACATGTCTCGGCAGTCACTCTTTATTAGAATCCATCATTCGAGGACGAATGATCCCAAGGGGGAGATAATGTAACACCCCGTATCTTAGAACTAAGGTTAAACTCATGTCATTAGAGTTTTAGTGGAAAAACTGAAGGTTTGAACGTTTTGCGAAAATGGTTGATAGGCCTATTTCAGGCAGCCATAACTCCTTGATTAGTTGGGAATGTGGGAAAGTACCCTTAATGAAAATTTTAGTATGTAGAAATACCTTTCTAACGATATAAGGACCAGGCCAATCAGAGATCGGAGCAAGGAGATATGATCGTCTCAAGATGGCTAATAGTAAGGCGTTTAAAATTCTATAGAATCGGCTAAGTTTTTGATACGTCTTCCTTCCAGTCAAATTTAGTGAAAATCCGTTGAGAATTTGAGGCAACTTAAAACATAAAAGTTGTAGCCCTTTAAAATAGCTTTCTAACGGTATATTGTGGAGCCCAAAACAAGCTCTGTACAAGAAGTTATGTCCATTTTACCAAACACTGTGCAGAACCAACACAGGTCCGTTGTGAGGGCGCGTGCGCTAGCCTCGCGTCACACACCGATCGCATAAAAGCCCCCTCTCTGAATATTGAACTGCACGGGCCCATCGCATAACAGGTCAGGTTTCGGGTCAAAAGTCGGGATTTCGCGTTTTAAGTTATATTTAAGCTTGGGGTTTATCTCCCTAACATCCCTACTCACGAAAAATCACCCTAAAGTCAGAGGGAATAAGTCCCAAGCCTCAAGAACCCTCCAAGGTAAGTTTTATCATGATTGTAGGTTGAATTCAAGTCCCTAATCTCTTTCTAATTTGAGTAAACCCTTCTAATCAATAGAGTTGTGAGTGGAACATTATTGTTGGGCGTGGAAACCCTAGACCTTGAATTCAAGAGGATGGAACGCCAAAAAGATAATGCTTCTACACTCTAATAATTCATAATAGTGAATTGATGAGTTCTTGGGAGAATAGTAAATGGGTTTAGTAAAAAGAATTACATGAACTATAGTAAGGTTTTGAATTGCTGACTTGAGATTGTTATAATGATATGGGTGATGGAGAATGATATTAATTACACCTAATTGAGATTGTAGAATCACCTAGAAGTAATAGAATGGGAATTGGGTGAAGAAACACCATTAATGGAGATTGTGGAGCTTTATGCCCAATAAGTGTTTGATAAAATGCTTAGATGACCAAAGCATGGATATTATTGCTAATATAGAATCCCTTTGACTTGTATTGATATAGATCAAAGTTGAAAGGGTTGACGAACATTGTATTATGCTCAAAGGATGGAATTAAGGTATGTGAGGCTAACTATCTACGTTAGGGAATATTCATGATTCTCCCAACGCCTCATTCTTCATACTTGTCAGTAATTTGACTCAGAATATAGTTTAGCCCTAGTTTCATGATATGATATAGAACTCGTTATCTTCTAGGGTTGCGATTCTGTAATTCGTTCATGGTTGTCACTTTGAACATCATGAACTCAACACGTAATCTTTATAGACTTATGCATTGTTATCACATGAGTCTCGGTCGTCTCGAAATATAACCGATTATTTGCATGAGTCCCATAATCGTAAACGGTTATATCATGCTATCGCCTATAGCCGTCTCGGTCTTGTAAATTTTTTTAATGTTGAACACCTCGTATGTGTATTTTTGGGCCCTAGGCCACAATTTATGCATACGTATTGCTTGGGCACGAGGCCACGCTTTTTGTGCACATTATTTGGGCCCCGTGCCACGCTTATATTTACGCTTTTGTGTGATTCTTCATCCGAACGAGGAGTACTTCAGCTTTTTGCTTTCTTGTTTAGTTCAGTTTCAGTTTCAGTTCCAGTATTTTATTGCTTCAGTTGCTTTACATACCAATACAATTCAAATGTACTGATGTCCCTTTTTATTGCTTGGCGGCCTATATCTCGCGATGCAGGTAACGACATACAGGTTGACGATCCAGCTACTTAGGAGTGTTCGTATCAGCTACTGTGGAGAGCCCCAGTTTCCTTTGGGGCGATATTAGTCATGCAGTTCTTACAGCTTTCTAGACAGTTACCTTTTTGTATTCATTAGAGGCTTCATAGACACAGTTCAGACAGTCAGATATTTATTATGTTAGCCTTGTTGGCAGTTGTTCAGTTGTTTTGGTTTAAGCCATGTTGGCTACGTTCAGATATTTCAGATTGTCTAAGTATTCCCGCATTATGATTTTAGTTAGACTTGTAGTTAATCAACATGTGTTTGTTTTATTTTATAAATTAGTTATGTTTTGGTATCACATGTTGATTCAGCTAGCTAGTTGGTTCGCTCGGTCACATGCAGTCAGGCACCGGGTGCCGTGTTACGTCCAGGCCCAGGTTCGGGGCGTGACATGTGCGTTGCATGAGTATCCCTATTCATGTGGTTTAAATTTTTTAATTAATAAGTGTCATGACCCAATTTCATTAAGTCGTGCGGGCACCTATCTTTCCCACCTCGTTAAGCGAACCCTTATCCCAACAATCATAAAAATATAAATAAATAAAGCGCAAGAAGATAGAATAATGTAAGTCTCACGATGATAATATAAGAAAAGCAGAAATAAGAGAAATACACCCCAGTATCAGGTCTGGTCATGCAAGAGCAACTAACTAAACACTCCAAGTCTGAATGATAGTAATACATCAATAGTCTCAAAGTCATATCTCGGGAATGGAAATAAAGACATAATAAAGGAAGAGTCTTCGGGAAGTGAACGTCCTCTTGCTCATCCTGAAAGACTCGAGTCAGCAACCTCGAAGATCAACCACGAGGAGTAGAAGTCGATCCCACCTGGTACTTTGGATTCATAAAAGAATGCAGCAAGTGCAGATAAGTACAAACAACAAGTACTGGTAGGTATCATAGGCCGACTAAGACTAGCTAACGTATATAAAGACAACAAAGCAAGATAAGCACATAAACAAACAAGACAACAAGTACTGGTAGGTATCATAGGCCAACTAAGACTAGCTAACGTATATAAAGACAACAAAGCAAGATAAGCACATAAACAAACAAGAACAAGTCAATGCGAATTTGTGTCCATAGTACAAGTCATCACCTGTGCTATAGCATCTAAACCTAACTGTGCCAAGTCTAAGTGTAATCAATCCGAACAAGTACATCACAATAGTATCACAACAAATCATCACCTATGTTATAGCATCTATGCCTAACTGTGCCAAGTCTCAGTGTAATCAATCTGAACTAGTACATCACAATAATATCACAACTGTTATACCTTGTGGTTTTATACATTTAGAATCATCGTATGTAAGTTATTTACGTCGGGATTTTTCTACGGAGGTTATATGAGATTGGAGATACCTAAATTATGCTTAAAAGTGTTTAAGTTCATGTTTGGTAAGTTACGGAAGGATTAGAGAATAAGTTAATCGAAGCGGAAGGGTTCGTTAAAAGTTGTTTCTGGAAAATATGGAATATGGACTGTATAATTGAGATATGGTCCGTATTTTGAGATATGGACCTTATTTAAGGATTTTAAAAATATTCAGAGAAGGCAGTTTGGGAGGTGGTATTATACGGACCGTATAGATATATGATATTACACCTCACAAATTTTCGCGTTGGTTGTGTCAGAGGTAAACTAGCGTAAGCCGAAGAAGCCAGGGAACCCTCATAAGGGTAAGGAAAACTTTTAATAAGTGTTAAGCAAGTATCTAAAGATTCCGGGATCAAGCGAATCAAAGAAATTAAGTTTGTCGAAACTTTGGGAAAACTTGGCAGAATTCTGGACATGATTTTTAGTCCAAATTGAGGGAGGTATATCTCTTGGCATATGAGGAGTTACGGAATACATAATCTATGGAAATTCAAGTTCGGAGAATCTCCTTTCCAATACGACTGACAAATTGCAAATCTGAAAAATACGGCCAAAGATACAGCCCGTATAAAATTATACGATTTGAGATATGGACCATATAATTTATACGACCAAGAAATACGGCCAGTGTAATACAATGTCGGTGGAATATCCAGATTTTAAGTATGATGACCCCACTTCATTTTAATCATTTTAGACATAGCCCCAAGTCCTAGAAAGCTCTAGAGACCTCTCCAAACACATTCAAACACTTCTCCAAGCATGAATCAAAGATCAAAGTGAAGAACAAAGTGCCTAGTGCTTGAAAGTGTGGTTGGAACTTGTCTCTTTTTCTTGTAAAAGCTTTTGAGGATATTTCAAAGTGAAGTGATCTTAGAATTGGAGTTTTTCAGGTAAGATTTCATTTAGTTCATGTTTATGAATTCATGGGGTAAATATGTTAAGATATGAGGAGAAGAAATTGAAGGAAAAGTTCAAATATGAATTTGATGATATTTTGAGTTGTAAATTAACTTGAGCAATAATTGTTAGCATGTTATGAGTATAATCTTGTTATAAGGGATAATAATGATGTTGAGGATGTGTTGTATACAAGAGTATAAGGGGTTGTGTTGAAGTTATTGTTATGGATTGATTATGAAAAGAAGTTCCGGGATTGAATTGAGTATAATTTGAATGTAATCTTTTGATTATGGGATTGTTGATGCTTTGTTGTGGTTTTGGGAGTTGTTTTGAAGTTGGAGGAATTAGAAGATATAAGGGAAATGCTGTCTGATTTTCGTTAGCTTACCAAATAATTTAGTTTGAAATGTTGTCCGATTTTCATTAGCTTACCAATTAATTTAGTTTGACCTTATAAGTGTTTCAATGACTTACCCTTAGTGCGAATCATCTTCAATATAGATTTACAAGCTCGGGAGGATAGATGTTAAGTAGTTAAGGAGACGACGAGGTATGTTAAGGTTGTCCCTTTCTTTCTTATGGCATGATCTTATCGATACAAACCCATACACATGATATCCCTAATGTTGTTATTTCTAGAAATACTAGAAGCTTATAGTTCTTGATGTTCTTATGATATTATTGATCTTTGTCTCATGATTATTGATTTCATCTTATGGTTATTGATCTAAATTATTGATGTTAGTCTCATCTTATGGTTATTGTTCTTTCAAGGTGAGATATGATGATTGTAACGGTTCGCATTTTCGCGGGCGGGGTTAGCGCTCGGAAAAGCTACTTCGAAATCGTTGGTGCTCTTTCAGACTTTGTTTTAAAAGAGTCGCCACCTAATTTTTAGGAAATTAGAAAAACCAGTTTTGAAGGGTTTATTCATAGGCCGTGAAAAAACCTTCTTAATCCAAAGTTCTAGGTAAGGGTTCTGGTTATCCGTTAGGGAAGGTGTTAGGCACCCTAGTATTAAGGATCCGTACTATACGGTTGACATTCAAATTCCAATGTGTAAGTATTTGCATGAACTGTTTATTTGGTGTTTATTTCCCGCAAAAGCATGTCATGTTGCATATCGTTTTTTTAAAAAGAATTGAATATATCCCCTTACATATAGGGTACTTAGGTTCGGATTTATGGTATCTGGGTATCATTAGTTCCTTTTATATATAAAGATAATAGTTTTTTTCTATGAAAAAAGATAGAAAGTTTATGATTTGGGTGAATGGGTTTTATTCATGCTTTTACTCACACGTGGACCGGGTCAATCCGTTTAATATGTTTCCAGAACATCCTTACCTAATTTTTATTAGGCGTAAATTGGACTGTTTTTTTTTTTTATTCTACAAGAAGGAGGATTCTTTTTTTTTTTTTTTTTGCGCATTTGGATTTTTAGAAAAAAGAATCATACTTATGGTCTAATAACTTGTATATGCTACTTGATGTACATCTATTTTTTATAAAATCCCAAGTTTTATTTCAAAAGGTAAGACTTTGACTTTTAGAATCCATTTCATTTTTGGCCCAAAATACTTTACTGGACTTATTTAAAACATGGGCATTGGCCCAGAAAACCTTAACCATGAATTCGTTCCTTCAGAGAGAAACGAGTGGGTTTTGACCCAAAACAAATAGTTTCATTTTTTAAAGGGATAAACTGTGTGGGCTCTGGCCCAAACGTACCCTATTTTAGCCATTTACACTATGGGCCTTAGTCACATTTTATTAATTCCAGATTTATATATAAAAAAAACTAAACGGAATTTTCTAGCCTAAATAGAGACCTACATCATTTGTTTTCAAAATTCTAAACTGAATGGGCTCTGGCCCAAAATATCTTTTGGAACACTCAGTTTTGGAGGAAAGGACTCAGGTGGGCTCTGACCCAAAACATTACATTTTTTATTGACTCAAAACACAGAAAAAAAAAGAGACATGCTTCAATGATTTGAAAAGAAAAGAAGTTTTTCGCCTAATTTTAATTTTTACACAAGTTGTTTAGACCATTTTTGGCTTTTCCAAAATCTTTTCAGTTTATTGCTTATTAAAACTAAAGCAGTTGCTTCCCATTTTTTAAGTCTTCAAAATCAATACGCATTTTTCCCATATTTTCAAAAGAACGTTTTAGGTGCTAGAGTCAATCTAAACGGCATACGCACCGATTTGCCTAAGATGCCTAATTCACAATGTAATGGTTCCAATAATGTTTGTGGGTTTTACAAATAATGAATACAATACAAGAAGGTAATTTAAGCAAATAGAGAAAATATAATAAAGAAAGTAAATTGGGGTGTACCAAACCTCAACCATTTTCACCCATGGTTGAGCCTATGTGTCATTTTTACCCATGACTGGGCCTTCAGTATATTAGCTTTCCTTTCTTTTCTTTTAGACTCGACAGACTTGTAAGAATTTCCCTATTGGGCTTTTGACCCAATAGCACCGCTGGACCTTGGCCTAAGTGGCCAAGCAGTGCAGAGGGGAAAAAACAAAAGACCCCAGTTAGTTTATATTTTACTGTTCCTATCATACACATGATATACACACACAATATACACAATGCAAACGTTGTTTACAAGTCCTATTCTATACATAACTATACACGTATACTAGTAACGTATCCTATTCATTCAGAAGCCCATATGATGTGCATATGTGTTTTCCATGTCCTTAAACTCAAACCCCAAACCTAGGTAGTGGGAAGGCCAAGCCATCACCCCTCCCCCCCCCCCCCCCTATTCCTGATGCCGTACAATTTCCAAGAGGTTTCATGAACCTTTGGCATAGCTAGTTACCAGGGGAAGAGTCAAACTAGACCCTCCTTGCACCTAAACTGCCTCTCAACCAACAATAAACAAGGAAGACACAGATCCACATACACACTCACTTGGCTTGGAATAAGTAGGATAGGTCCAATATACATGTATATGGCACAACTATAAGTCCATTAGAACAGATGAAGACAAAGGGGAAAAAGATGAATAGATTTAGCAGGCAATTTAATCTTATGAAACAAAGCCAAAACATCAAGTATAACTTAAACATGGAAAAGAGAAGGCAATCTGCATGGGCCCAGTATGGCCAAGACTGAACTTAAAACAAGTAATCACAACACTGGCAACCACATAGGAGTAATGTAGTTCTTAACGATATTAACTTCAAGTAGATATGGCGAGGTATAAAGACACACAAAGATGGGGTGAATCTGCTTCTTGACATGGCACAACACCACAAATTTGGCATTCCTAAAGTACATGTAAAACTATCTAAGCCTGGACCTTTTATGCATAGTTCAAGTAAAGGTTCTTGCCACTTTTACAAAATCCTCAAATCAGCCTAGACCTTTTATGCATAGTTCAAGTAAAGGTTCTTGCCATTTTTAGGAATTATGTTCTGAAATCTAGGTGATCCTCACAGAGAGTACATGAAATAAACATAAGGAAACAAGCTTTAACAGACATGATATGTACAAATCCAAATAGGTAAAATCAGAGTTCTTCTTATTGAAACAGCCCATAGATGCACAGAAGATTCACAATTTTAGTCCAGAGTTTGAAATTTCTTTTAAATCTTTTCTCCTTACCCTATTCTATTGCAGAAAAACCAAATTGATTTTAAGGGATGCACATAATTTAGGTTGGCCTACTCTTAGTTTTCACTTCTTCAAAACTGGGCAAGTACCACACATCCTTAACTGGTTTTAATGCTGCACAGAGGGGAAAACACACCTACCCAACATGCCAAGTTAGTCTTTATGTTCTACTTAAACTTTAGACTGATGGACTCAAAGCACATTTCGAAATGGAAAGCATGACATATTGTCCAAAGTATCATAAAGAAAAGCGTTAAATATACCCCTCAGCCTACACTGCCACCTTGAATGAATGCAAACCACTGATTTTCTCATTTTTAAAGTGTTATTATGACTTGGGAAACAAAGAGAAAACATGCCATCTTTCAGGCACAAGTTGGAACCACATCGATGCACACAGAACTTATATGAGGACTAACTTATGAGCCTAACTGAACCAAATGTTAAAGAATCCGTAACATATTATCATATCATCTTTATAAAACTCTTTTGCCTTATTTTCAAAATAAACAGTGTTCTCTTTTGGAAAAGCCTTTCCTCTTTCTAGTTTTACTACAATCTTTCAAATTATCATACATCATCTAAACAAGTCCAACCACTTTTCTTAAGAAACATTAAAACAAATACAGCAAGGCCAGGCGATCAATACTAGTGAACAACTAATAAATGCACAAGAAATTTCATTTTTTTAGGATCCAATAAACTTAACAAAATGGCAAGGAAACCAAATGTGTAAAGGTAGGAGGTTGCACCCCATAGGCTATGAAGAATGCCATGACAATCTCTTATTTGGGAAGAAAGATACTATGGGCCAAGTGCTGCTTGGCCTTTTCTCAATCATCTCCTAAGATGTCCTTAAAAGACTTTCCCCATTTAGACAAGTGGTTTTCAACTCCCATATCTACACTTATAGTCCCTTTATTACCCTTTAGCATATATCAAAGAAGGATCAGACAGTTCACAGGTCAAAGCCACACTTCCTCTTAAAGTTTCAACTACTGTTTTCCCCTTTTTTCTATCCTTTTTATCCCTTTCTTTTTATTCGGACTAGCTCTATAGGATCTTTCCTAGCTCTTTCCATCTTTTAAGCCTAGGAAAATTAAAGACCATGAGTTATTATCACTATATCCTTCAGTTGCAACACAGAAAAGCAAAACTGAATTCAAGTCTCAAAACAAAGCCTTAGTCTCCAAACTGTTCAGGACTGGACAAATCAAAACCAAATTGCTTCATTCCCTCCTCCTTTTAGCATTTAAAACTTATTAAATTTTAACACTTAGGATCATCTACCAAATCAATACCTACACAGGAAGGAGATGCAACACGATGCAAGAAATATGGAAAATCAGTCCACTCTCATGGCAAATTTACTTCACCCTTTAGATAAAAATAACTAATGGGGATAGGACCAACAACAAGAAATCACAAATAGAAGAACAGACTTCCCTCTTAGACATTATTTCTTTCCATTTTTATACTTCTCAATTCCAACATAATCACTATCCAAGTTACAGATTTGACAGGCACTTTGTTAGTTAGTTACTAGTTAGATCAACTCTAATTAATCTTCAAACGGACCTAGTCTTACAGTTCCTAGAGTTAGTCCTTTTTTTCACTTTCACCATTTTACCAAACTCTGAACATTGAGGAAAATAAATCATTTCCAGGTGAAAGACTTATAACATGGACTACACAGAACAAGTTATGAACACTGTATTGTTTAGGCAACAAGCTCAGACAAGAAACTAAGGTCTTTGATCAAACCAAGGGAAGAAGAGATTTCACACTAAAGCACCTTAATCACATTAGCTCTAGAATTTGCACAAATCATAGACAATTAGCACACATTTACTACAAGTCATAGATAATTCCAACACAATCTGGCGTACATTAGATGGGAAAATGATTATAGATACTGCCAGTAATAGTCAGCCAGCCCACAACTTCAAGCTGAAGTTGATTCCCTTTTAATCTTAATATTAATTGACAAAAAAAACAAGACATTGATTTATCTTGTCTTAACTATTGTTCTATGTAAGAAAGACCATTTAAGAGGGAAGGAACGGAAAAATAAAATAATCTACTGTTATATCTTCAAAGGATTAGCAAACAGGTTTAACTCACACCTAAGTGTTTAGTTATTTTTTAAAAGAAGAGGACACGCCAGGAGTTGTGTCAAACCAATTTGTTAAGTTCAAACATTCATAGTTAAGACTTTGATAAAAGACTTTACTTTAATAGAGGGACATTTCATGACTGATTAGCAAAGTATGTGACTTCTAATTGTAATCACAAGCACATATTGCAAGTAAACTATCTAAATTCATCTAAATCAACACATAGACTGCCTTATCTCTTTTAAAATAAGTTGAAACTTCCCTATGTTGATTCTACTTAGGATTATAATTAATGAAATAACAAGACATTCAAGAAAGAAGGAAAAGGAAAGGGGATTTTTCAAAGCACTTCAAACACACTCCTTCACAGTAAACATAGAACCTTGGGATCACATGAACAATCAAAGCCAATAGGAGATTCAAACAGCCTAATTTCCAAGTGAGTTCCAACACAAGCATTCACATTAATTCTACTACATCTAGCTTAAACAAATCCAGAAGTTAAGCTCATAACTAAATAAGGCATCCCCTTAGCAATAGGAAACACCATTAACATGTATCAATCACAAACAAACCAACTTGAATAATATAAATACAGTTAGACTAGGAAAAACTATAAATAACAAAAATAAAATGATTAAGGAATTACCTTTTGTGTGCGCAGCCAAGAAAAGAACGAATTTGGGAGCTTTTGTGCTTCCAAACCTCAACAACTCAGCCACACACGAAAATAAATGAAGTAAGAACAAATATTTTAACTAAGAAAAACCCCAACTATTTCAGTCTAGGTTTTAAATTCTTTTACTGAAAAGTTTTCGAAAAATCTAAATTTATCCAACTTCTTCAACTTTAAAATTTTCCCTATTTTTTATCTCACTATTTTTTCCTCTTTTTTCCGACCTCTTTTTTTTTTTAGGGTGGGGTTCTATTTATAGAAGCCCAAGAGTTCAACCAAACTAACAACCATCGATTTGGGATAAACCCTTTTCAACAACCAAAACTCAGTAAACAACAATCCAACGACCCAGATCTAAGGCGTAGCCAAACATGCGGTCAGATCTGACCCTTCTTGGGTCGATCTGACCCAACAACCATGAGCCAATGGAAAAAATGTGATAAAACAACGTAAAGCAAAAAGAAAATCACGATTTTAACTACAAATCTGAAAATAAAGAGTAAAATAAGGACTCATTACCATTTTCGTGTAAAAGGAATACGAAATAGAGTAAAACTTTTGATGCTTTCACTATAACAAGCATATAATAGATGTCTATGTCAGCAAAGCTCTGCAAATATGCCATTTTTGGTAGAGAGAGGCGAGGGAAAACCCAGGCGACACTAGGGTTTAAACGAGAAAGGGAAGAGAGAGAAGCGGGTGGGGGGGGGGGGGGGTGGTTTAATTGAAAAATAAAAAAAATGAAAAATAAGAAGGGGTTTGCCCCTCTTATCTATTTTAAGAGAATTGGGTCGGGTCTCAACCTGGTCTTGGGCTGGACTCGGTCCAAAATACTGAATATTAATTAAAAGGGCCTTATGGTTTTATGTATACACCAAGTGTATACATATATGTATATATACCCTGTACTTGGTGTATACATAGGTATATCTAGCACATAAAAAAACAAATTATTAGAAAAATATTAAAATTGAAGAAGTTTTAATTATAAGAAAAATTTGGCCGTAATTATTTTATTAAAGTAATTTAAAAAGTCAGCCAAATTGTTAATGGGCCTAAAATGGCCTTAATTAATTCTAACCTAGCATGATCGTTTCAGTTATGGCCTTTTTGGCCTAATTAACAATTTTTTTTTTGAAATTAAATTAAACTAGTTATTTCAAATAAAAACATTAATAGGCTGATTTTGCAAAAATGACTCTAGTCTCTTTAAATCATGAACTGACTAATTTAATTATGGGCAAGGAAAAATATACTTATATAAAAAGGATTAATTTTGCAATAATTATCACTTAATTAATTAATTAGCTTAATTAAAATATTTATGGGCAATTATGCTTATATCATGCGAATTATATAAATATCAGAAATTTAAAGGGTTAAGTAGTTAATTACTTAAATTAGTCAAACCTTCAAAGATTAAAAAGGAAATAAAGTATTTGCAAAATTTTGATAATTTTAAGTAATTAAATAAATGAAAACCCTTCCCTCTCTCTCTCTCTCTCTCTCTCTCTCTCTCTCTCTCTCTCTTTTAATTAATTAATTAAGTACACCTAAATATCATAAAATATCATGAAAATACTCATTATTGTCTAAATAAATTTATGATGCATGAAAATCCGTTTTATTAATTAAAGGGAATGAAATATTGACATGGACAATTTATAAAATCATTTTAAGCTTTCAAAATGCCCAGCTCATTTTATTCATTATCCGGGGACTCTGAGTGATTAAAATAAATTATGGGAGGTCAAAAATTAGGTGTCAACAACTTCCCTTTCGGTGTTCGGGGATGGCGGGACCATCCTTGAGCAACGAAATTTTACTAACCCCAATTTTGACTGACCCGGCTCATTTTACCCTTTGTCTCGATGCAATTTTCACATATGTGGCCGGACCCTGGTTTCTGGGTTTCCTACATATCTCAGATCATATGAGAATTCAGGCTACTTGTAGTTCAACTCAATTAAAGACCTTCAAGTGATTTGGAAGAAACTATCCGGAGATCCCAATATTGTGAATGGGTTTCTCCGAAAGACTGTTAGAATGTGACCGACTCTCAGGGCTTGAGTTTTCCAACATATCCCTGGTTTCTGGGAATCAGGTTGTTATATCCCGTATTTTGTACATTGGGAAAATCTGAGCTAACCATGATAAGTTAAGGACAAGACTATTCCGGGATACGAGGTAGAGACTTTTAACCACGATTTTGTTTTAAGGAATAAGTTTCTTATGATTTTATTGGTATGGAATATTAAGGAAAATTTGGGGTAAAAAGTGAATTAAAGGAAGTTCATAATTCATGAACAAAAGGGCCATGTTGCCGTGTGATGTGTGTGGGCCATAGGCCACATGTGTTAATTATATATGTGTATATTAGATGATAAGCAAGACTAGTAGTCATCTTTTTCAACACTTAGAAGCTTAGAGAAAAATTGAGAAGCTTGGAGAAAACAAGAGAGGCCATTCGGCCATGGCAATAGCCGAACAAGAACATGGAGAAATTGATCAAAAAAATAATTTCCTTCTAGCTTTCTACCAATTGGAAGGTCCTTATTAACGTGGAGTGGTTGTTGGAGCAAGCAAAGCACTCGTTCTTGCAAAGCACAACCCTAGCCAAGTTGAAGGACTAAGTGAAAAAGGTAAGGTTTAATCCTCTTTACATGTCTTATAGGTGGTTGTGCATGTTGTAGTGTGTTGAAATGGGTGAAATTCATGAAGTTATGTATGTTAATGTTGTGGCCGAATATGGGCTGCTTGGTATGGCAAGGAATGAACTAATTTTATTTAGTATTTTGGTTGTTGCTGTTATGAATTCTATGATGAGAATGAAAGTTTAATGATTCAAGTTGAAGTGGTAATTGTTCTGGCCTGTTTTAGAAGCCAATGTAATCTTAATATAGTTTCTTGTATTTATGAGCATAATGTTGTAAACGTGTGGATTGTTGGTATAGTTCATGAATTCGGAAGAAAGAAATGTGTTGTTGTTGTTTCTCTTGAAGTTGGGAGGTTTCGAGTGGAGTAGCATTGTGGTTGGGTTGTTTTGAATGTTGTGCGGATCGTTTGAAATGTTCTTGAATCTTGTTTGAATGATCTCGGATTAGTACTTGAACATGTGAACGTTGATGTTGACTTGAATGCATGTAGCTGGATTGAATGTAAATGGAATGTTGTCGAATTATGTAGAAAAGAGTTACTAACGTTAGAATGCGTTTTAAATCAATTGTTGATGTTGTTAGTATGCTTGTTGGTATTGTTGTTGATGATTTGGCCGAGTTGAATTCTCGGGGTTTGTTGAATTTATAGGGGAAATGCTGCCCGAATTTCTGTAAATAAAGTGATAGCCTGGGATTGAATTCCTAAGTACTTATGACTAATGGTTAGTATCTAACGACGTTGTTGTAGATCTTGGGAAGCCTGAGACTTAAGTTCGGATTAGCTTAGGAAGCGGACGAGGTATGTAAAGCTTATCCTTTCTTTCTTTTGGCATGTCTTAGACGTAAGTAAGATATGATACGAGCCTTGGGGTAACTCCATTCCTAAGATCCGAGCATGCATACGATTCTTATTCACTCCTTGATGTTTGCACTCTTAATATAGTCGAACTATGGTCCTTATGTCTTTTGTATGGTTGGATTTTAAATGTTGTATAAAGAGTTCTTGTTCCAAAAGGATTTTATGTCGAATAATGTCCCTAACTTTCATATATGGTCTCGGATTGCTATGATATGTTCGTAGAGAATTCCATAATGAATAATGCCCGTAACTTTCATAAAGCGGGCTCGGATTGAAAAAACACATGTTTACGATCCCTGAGACGTTACGTGACATATTTCGTAATGATATTTCAAGAAGCCTGAGTGTGACTATTATTCGGATACTCGAGCGTCGATTTGTCTACTTACTTATCTATCGAGTCTGAAATGATGATTTATGTGCATATGGTTTCTCACTACTCTGCTCGTGCGAGCTGTTATTACTTCTTTCACTGCGTCCCGGGCCAGGGCATGTATTCGTGCAACTCCACTGCATTATTCACCGCGTCCCTCACTAGAGGACCGGGGCACGTTATTCACCGTGTCCCTCACTGTATGCGGGACACGTTATATGATATGATGATAGCGCCGACCACGGGATGGGCCGAGTATGATATACATGATGGAGACATGATCTCATTCACCGAGTCCCTCACTAGAGGGCCGGGTACGGTATATATATGATTACTTCACCAAGTCCCTCACTAGAGGGCCGGGTACGGTATATATATATGATTTATGTTTCAGAGGCAAGCCTCATGACTTTCTATACTCCTTATTTCAGTATGATCCATTTTACTGTATTTCATGCTTTACATGCTCGACATATTCCGTATACCCCCTTTCTTCGGGGGGCTGCGTTTCATGCCACGCAGGTGTATACAGATGAGTAGAGGATGTTAGCAGAAGATGTTCCAGCTGGATTGGCGAGCTCCATTTCCTTCCGGAGTGCTGCCGAGTCGGAGTATCTATGTTATGGTGTCTAGAGTTATGTTAGAGACTTTGCAGACAGAGTCACGTATATGACATGTCAGTTTTATAAGCGGCTCTGTAAGCCGATGTATCATTATGCATTATGTTACAGATTTCATACGATTACAGATTTTACTTGATTTGAGAAAGACGAAAAGCATGTTGTTCTTTGAAAAACTTTCATTATGCACTCATTTCATGATTTAAGTGTTACACCTCGCATTTTATGCGTATTCGGAAAAATTGGAAACAAGTCGGAATGGTAGGAATTAAGGTTCTAATTGGATTCTACTTAGTGTGCATGGGATGTTTAAGGAAAATATTGAAGCGAAAATATTAAGGAAGGTTAAGGACATTGTAATGTATTGATTTTGTTGGGTTCATAAGTTGGCTATGGAAATGTAGATGTGGAAATATCGGAAAGGACTAAGGGAAAAATTGGAATGTCGGAAAATGGTTTCATGAATTGCCAACCATATGGACTAAGAAAATTGGGCTTGGAAAATTTGAAAAAAATTGAGGCCCAACCCATGAAGGTGGCCGGCCATGGCTTGGATAAAATTAAATCCATGCCATGTGCATGGTCATGTGACAAGCTAATAATATAAGGAGCCAAATTCATGAAAGTCTCTAGAATTTTCAAGACAAGGGAGAGAAGGAGAAAAACAAGAAAACAAGAGCAAAAAAAATGAAGGCCATTCGGCCAAGAGAGTGGAAAAAGAGGACCAAGAAATCTTGATCCAAAAATTTAATTCTTGTGGTTTTCATGCTAATTCAAGGTTCCTTTACAACTTAGTGCAATTGGTTTGGAAAAAAAAGGACTTGTTTCTTCAAATAAACAACCTACTCAAGTGAAGAAGATGGAAGAAAAAGGTAAGAATTCATCCTTTCTATTTATGTTATGAAGGTTTATTTGTGTTGTAGAATATGTAAATGAGTAAAATATATGAAGATATGGAAGTTTGCATGGTGGAAGTGTATGTGTGCATGTGGCCGTGTGGTTGCTATGGTGTGTGTAGGAGTGATGTTGAATTCTATGTTGTATTTTAGTTGTGGTTATTGTGGAGTTTGTATTGGAAATGAAAGTTGAACAAAAATTGGATGAAGTGGAATTTTGCATGTTGGCCGTGGGATGTGTAATGGTGAATTAATGATGGATTTATTTTGTTTAATATGCTAATTGTGTTGTCATGATCGTTACAATGTAAATGGAGCATGTATGGGTTAAGATTTGTATGAAAATAAGATGTAGAGAATTACGTCGCATTAATGTGATTTTATGATATTAAGATAATGAAGTCGTTTGAGTGTAGATTGTTTGTTCATTGGTAATGAATTAGTATGTAGAAAATGTGTCGGAATGATTTGGGGGCATATATAAAGAAGTTTGGATAGAATATGGAATTGTCGAATATTGAAGGTAAGGTTTAAAATATTCTTGGCTTGCGTTTGAATGATCTCAAATTGATATGTGTATATGGAAATATCGATATTGATTTGAACTTGTGGAATCGGAATGGAAACTGTATGCATTATGTTGGAAAGTTGATTAGTTGTATCATATTGTGTTTTGTTGTGGTTGTTGATGTTGTTGTTGGGTTGTTGTTAGTTGTGTTGAGCCGAGTTGGATCTCGGGGTGTCACATTTATAGGAAGTGCTGCCAAAATTTCGGTAGCCAAATAGAAGCCAAAGATTGAAATGTCAGCTTGCATGAATAGTAACTGGTAAAGATGACCATTTGCAGATTTTCGACGAAACGGGATTTGATTTTTGGCAATCGTGAAGAGCAGGAAAGGTATGTAAAGCTCTCCCATTTCTTCTATTGGCACGTCCTAGATGCGTTAGGCTTGACTTTGGACCTCGGGGGCACCTCTATTCCTCGGAATCCACGCCCAAAAACGCCCCTTTTTCATTCGCCGAATTGAACTAAATATTTTGCGAATAGTTAGAAAAATTGTTTAAACCTCTAAAACTTGTATAAATGCATTTCGACTGTCCTAATATCCTTGTAAGTGACGTTATGAGTTTAACATATGTAATTTACGCCCGCCACCTCAATTGACCGAGGTGGGCCTACTATTTCCGATTTTATTCTCTTGTAGTTACGATTTGTCTTCGAGCGGCTTTCAAAGAATGTTTTAACTACTAAACAAAAAATCATTTTGAATATTCCATCAAGCCCTATGAAATGTTTTGATATGCACTTTGACTCCGAATGTTCCTTATGTTCCGACACAACATCGTGATGTCCGAAAGGTACGTACTATGATTCCGTCCGATCTCATTACCTTGATTTGTCATTCGCTATGCCTCATTGAGTCTCTGGAAATTTTTATGGTATTTTATTGCATTTAGTTTCTCACTACTCCACTCGTGGATGCCCCAATGTTTCCCCCACTGAGCCCGGGCCAGGATTTGTTATCAAGCGTTTTCCACTGCATTGTTCGCCGTGCCTCGGTGTGAGGGGGCAGGTATGACATGTACATGGGTCCGAAGTATGATGTGCCATGTACATATATTCTGATATCTGATTATGTTATGTGATGTGGCCACTTGGTATGTTATGATTTGTTCGGAGATATTCCCTACTCTGAAGTATGATGTGTTTTGGCGCGGGACGGCGGAGCGCCGACCATGTTCACCGAGTCCCATAGCGGGGCCGGCTTTTGCATATGTTTTATGCACTACGTATGATTTCAAGTACGCATTTTTGGTTAGCTATGCATCTCGTTCGTTTTCCGCACATTAACGTTCGATTTTTAGTTTTGTTTATTACATTTTACTCTCGCTTACATATTCGGTACATTTTCCGTACCGACCCCCTTTCTTCGGGGGGGTCTCGGATATCTTTCGTGCCGCGCGTTGCAGTACGAACGACCGATTTGTGGATCCGTTGCTTAGGTTATCGCCCCATTTCCTTCGAAGTGCTCCTTTGTCCGAGCCCATATTTTGATATGAAATTTTCTCGCTTATACGTACGTATTTATTTCCGGGGGACGGCGGGGCCGTCCCGTCATATGGCTATGTTTTGTTCTCGGAGGTCCGTAGACATGTGGTGTGGGTTTATGCTTGTGAGCTTTGCGTACGTTTATAGCTTATCTATGTTTTGTGACGGCCTTATCGGCCTTCGTGCGTTATGCCATTACTACGTCAATTATTATTTTGTTTATTTTTAATACTTTGCTAATTTAGGTTAAGGTACGTACGAGTGCCCAATTAGGGCACGTGTCGCGGCCTACGGAGTTGGGTCGTGACATTAAGAGTCCAGTAAGATTATGAGTATAACGAGAGTCAGTGGGTTCGCTCGGCCCTAAGTAAGGGTCGGGTGCCCATCATGCCCCATCAAGTTGGGGTGTGACAAATTGGTATCGGAGCGTTCGTCCTAGGGGTTGTACGCAAAGTCGTGTCCGGAGAGTCCTGTTTATGGTGTGAAGCGCTCCACATTTATAAACAGGAGGCTACGGGGCATCTAGGGTGGTTACTCTTCTTTCACATCTGGGATCGTGCCATAGAGCCAAGTCATAGGGAATGAGATCCTTATACTAACTTTTGATTTCAGCAGAAGGATGGCATCGACAGAAGAAAGTGACTAGCGATATTGGGAGTTACAAAGCACGCAGGCAAGCAAAGGTATGAAAGATATATGTCGGGTGAGATATTGAAGTACGATTGAAATACAAGTTGAAGATTAAAAGGGAAAGTAAACAAGAAAGTGTAACGATGTGCGATTTGAGTTGGGCATACGAGGTATGTTCATCATTTTCGCTTGTTGTTGATATTGGGAGCCCCGTGTGGCCGTAATATATATATATATACATATACGTTGGCCCCGTGAGGCATTGTTGGTATTTCCTGCGTACGGGTTTTGAGGTACTAACAATTACGGAGAAACTCTTACCAAAATTTTCCTAGAAATAAGAAGAGAATGAGATATAGGTCTGTAATATGTCTTAAAAGGTCGTGCCAATAGTAATGATAGGATTTGACTAAGTTGCGAGTACGACTGACCTTGAGGAATAAGTTAACTGCTGAATTGATGGTGATAGCAATTAGGAGGTCGATATCGATATGGTACAAATGAATTGGAAAGGGCTTATGATACTAAGAGATGATTTAGAAAAGGCTGGCAAACCTTGACAGCGAGTTATATTAAGGTACCGACTGAATTGATAAGCAGGGATGAATTATGACGAGCTTATAGTTAGAAGAAGTAATAGTGTGGTTAAGACAAGAGTACAGAGGAAAAGAATTGTGATGGATATGAATGTATTGATAAGACAGCTCGTGAGATATTAAGGATAAAGTTGATCAGAAAGGGTAAAGGGTTAAGAAGTGTTACATTATAGGATTGATTACGAATAAGATATAATGTAAATATAATGAGGATTGCTATGAAAATAAGTAGAGCCTAGTGAGAAAGTGGCCAAGGCTATGATGTGATCTATGCAGCTAGAATATAAAGGCAAGTGTGAAACGGAAAAGCGAGCTATAGAACGAATAAGAAAGGCTTATCAAGTTCTGTAGGGAAAGTTTGGAATAAGGGTCATATAATAATGGAAATGATAGTGAGCATAAGAAAAGAAAGGGTAATTGAAAGAAGGAAATAAGAAGGGAGCGAGATAACAGTGTAGTAATAGACCATGACATGTGTAGCCAAGGATACGAGTGCTATAAGTGTCGGGACTGTGAAAGGCTCGGTTATAGAAAGGATGAGGAACGAGGTAAAATGAGAGCAGAAATCCAAAGGCCGATAACCAAGTATTTATAAGTAATGGCGATCAAGGTGTGTTCATCACCTTTGGGAATCTGGAAGTCTAGGACGGAAAGTAGTCATATCCATAGGTGAAAAGTGAGTATTGAGTATTGAAAAAGGGCTAAAATAGTAATTGTGGAGTCGGAAGAGTAAAACACCCTCTCTAGTTCGGAGAGATGTGTTATGAGAACGTTTTGAAATCTGTTAAGACTTCAACTTACTCCAGATTATGTGATAAAGGTCATGCGGTGGGGTGAACGCTATCATACTAGCATTAAAGCGCCGAATTCCATCAGAGTTTCGAGGTTAAGCGTGCTGGAGCGAGAGAAATTTTAGGATGGGTGACCCCCCTGGGAAGTGTTCTGGAAGTCTTACAAATTCAAACGTAAGAAGCAAATGAGAAGCTAGAGTAATCTAAGGGAAGTTAGAGTGTGCGGAGTGGGCCGAGATCTTAAGAGGTCACGTAGGACGGGGCGAATAGACCGGAAAGAGAAAGAAGGTGCATCACAGCTCTAGAATGGGGTAAGTTGAATAGCGTTTGGAAATATTTTGTAAGCAAGATAGTAGAAATTATATATGTACATAGGTATGCACAAAATATCCCATACATGACCAAATCAGCGGATATGTGTATTCCAGCAACCAACGTGGCGGTATATGGAAAGCATTAATCGGACAGGGTAACGAAGTTCAAGTGAGAAAAAATATATAAATGGCACAAATGTTACAAGGCAAGCTGATGCTGTTTTCACTACAGGTTAAGCTTGGAAAGTTCTAGTACAATGATATTCGGAAAAGAAAGAAAGTGAGTAGATGAATGGCAAGGGGATCAGAATGTCGGAATAAAAATGCCGCCTAATTGAGATTGGAAAATGCGAACATAGGGCAAGGTATGATCAGGTAATAGTATAAGTACACCCTTAAGGGGGGAAGCGCGTACGAGAAATGCAAGTGCAAGATGGAGACAATCAATGCTACAATATATTTGATACGGATGCTTGGGCTACAGGTAAGGTTCCTTGCTGAGACAAGTTAGCAAGATTTAAAAGCCAAAGAATAAAGGGGTAGAAGTTAGGATGGTAGTTGAGATAGTGCTGAGAATTAATTGTGGAGATCTTAAATGATATGACATCGGAAAGTGGATGCTTAAAAGAGGATAGAATACGACAAGAGAATGATAACGAGTAACTTACAGAGACATTGTGAAAGGTAACACTGTTGTGCTAGATTAGAGGCTAAGATGTGGGCAGTAGGGTTGTTCGCTAATGATACTACGACCTATAAGTAGTAAGGGAGAAAAATAGAAAACCTCCTATAGTAGGAAGTGAAAACATCAAAGGAGTGAATAAAGGAAGGGAAAAGAGTATGACAGAATAGGCTACAAGCGAATGTTAGGACGGAAGGAATATGTGGAGCAGAATGAACCAGGAGAAGGAAAGACCGTAACTAAGATGGAATATGCTTTATACAAGTCGTACAAGAGTAGTTATGTTACCTATGAATATTTATATGCTAGGGATGAGACCAAGCAAATACTTAATGAGAAAAGTTTAGAGTCAGTAATAACAATATGGTTACGAGATTTTTGGGTGTATTAAGGAAAGATGTAAAGATGGTTTAAGCTGAATTACCGAGAAAGAATTAGTACTGAAGACAAACAGGACATGGCTATGGTTGAACCAAAGAGCTATTCCGATATCGGTTGTAAGATAAGAGAGGCGGAGACAAGTAAAACATAAGGATCAGTGAAGCCACGTTAAGGTAAGATTGTAACATAATGTGTGACCGGAAAGTTGAGAGCAAGATCTGAGCAAAGAGACGATAGAAGAGTTCAAATTAAGGATAAAGAAATGACATGAGACAGTGTGCCTAGAATGTCAGAAGTTGAGTGAAGGGGGATTTGTCACACCCTTAATCCGATAGGGTGTGATGGGCACCCGACCCTTATTTAGGGCCGAGCGAACCCACTGACTCTCGTAATACTCATAACCATGCTGGCCCTCAAATCATGACAAAAATACATAATGAAAGTTTTTCGAAGAACAATATGCTTTTTACCTTTCTCGAATCAAATAAAATTTGTAACATATAAAACTTATAATACAATATGTAATAATACATCGGCTTACATAGCCGTTTACATAACCGACATCTTATACCCACGACGCTGTCTGCAAAGTCTCTAGCACGAACATGAAACCATAACATAATACTCGACTCGGCAAAGACTCGGAGAAAATGGAGCTCGCCAATCCCGCCGGAACATCTTCTCGCTAATATCTTCACTCACACAGGGTGTACCGCGGCATGAAACGCAGCCCCCGAAGAAAGGGGTCATGCGGAATATGTACCGAGTATGTAAAGCATGAAATACGAAGCGGGATCATACTGAGATAAAGAGTATAGAGAATCATGAGACTTGCCTTTTAAAACATTTATCATACATATACATATATCGGTAAGTAAAATCATATCATGCTCATGTTATCATATCATCGTACATATATACCGTACCCGGCCCTCTAGTGAGGGACTCGGTGAGTAAAATCATATCATAATCATGTATGCATGCATATATATACATATATATACCGTACCCGGCCCTCTAGTGAGGGACTCGGTGAATAGCGTGTCCCGGCCCCGCTAGCAAGGGACTCGGTATGCCATCCTAGCCGCCATCCCCATCTCATCACATCATCAAATCATCATATATATATATATACCGTACCCGGCCCTCTAGTGAGGGACTCGGTGAATAATGCAGTGGAATGTGCACGAATACGTACCCGGCCCGGGACTCGGTGAAAGATACATTGAAAGGCCGGCACGAGCAAGAGAAGTGACAAACCAAATGCACATAAATCTTTCTCAGAGACTCAATGAAGTAATCTAAACGAATCGTCATTTGAAAATCAGGACAATAGTTATATCAAAAATCTTTCGGACGTCACTCGGAAACATATCAAACATCTTAAGCGTATAGTAGAACCGTAGGGATCATAGTCATATGTCCAATCAATTCGAGCCGCCTCGGAAAGTTACGAACATTATTCACTTTAGGACTTTCTACAAACATATCGAAGCGATCCGAGCCTTTCTGTGAAAGTTACGGACGTTCGTAGTTTCGGAATCGTTTAAGAACAAAACTCTTTTGAAAACAAAACCTTTATGCAACTTTTGAAATTTAATTATACAAATGACATAAGAACCACGGTTTGACCACATTAAGAATACGAATATCAAGAAACCAATAAGAATCATAAACATGCTCGGATCACCAATAGAGTTACCTCGAGATTGGTGTCATAACTTACTTTCAACTAAGACATGCCAAAAGAAAGAAAGGTTGAGCTTTACATACCTTAGCCGCTTTCCTAAGCTAATCCGACTTACGTCTCGACTTCTCACGATCTACAATAATGTCATTAGGTATCAACCATTAGCCATAACACTTAAGAATCCAATTCCAAATTAACACTTTGTCTACAAAAATTTCGGCAGCATTTCCCCTATAACTTTAATATCCCCGAGAATTCAACTCGGCCAAATCAACAACAACCAAACCAACAACCATACTAACAATATCCATAAGTGATTCAAAACGCATTCTAACATTAATAATTCCTTTCTACACAATTCGACAAAATTTCATTTATATTCAAATAAGCTATGTGCATTCAAACCAACATCATTGATCATACGTCCAAGTGTTAATCCGAGACCATTCAAACACTGTTTAAGAACATTCCAATTAAAACACCACTCTACCCGAAATCTCTCATTTCTACTAGGAACAACAATAACACATTTCCATCTTCCACATCCATCAACTATACCTATAATCCACACGTAAATGACATTATCTTCATAAATACAAGAAACTCTATTAAAGTCACATTATCTTCCAAATCAGCCCACACAATTTATAACTCCTATTTAGATCATTAAATCTTCATTTTACATCATGGAATTCACAACAACAATAACCAAGATATCAAGTAAGTTTAATTCATTCCATCTACACCAAGGCAACCCCTATTCGGCCACCACACCATCACCCTCAACTTCATGAAGTTCATCCATTTCTCCACATTACAACATGTTCAAAACGCCCATAATACAACAATTTCTCCACATTACAACATGCTCAAAACGCCCATAATACAACAATCCAAACAAGCTAAATAAATTAGTTCTTTGCTCCTATAGAACATCACCTATACACGGCCACACACAACACACCATCATTTCGTGAGTTTTATTCATTTCTACATGCCACAACATATGCAAACCATCCATAACATATACAAGAAAGGATTAAACCTCACCTCTTCCTCCTAGTTCCTCCCTCGGCTAGTGCTTGTTTTGCAAGAATCAACGCGTCGCTTGTCCCAACAACTATTCCACGTCGACGAGGACCTTCCAATTAGTAGGAAAGCATGAAGAAATAATTTGTTTCTTGAAAAATTTGAGGGACATGTTTGGCCAGCCCATCCTCTTGGCCGAATGTTCTCTAAGTTCTCTCTCTCACTCTTCTTGAATTTTCTTGAGTGAAAATGATGACTTGTGTCTTATTTGATCATCACACACACACACACACACATATATATATATATATTCATGGCACATGGCCGGTCATGTGCCCTTTGTTTTTTCTCAATTTTTCTCCAATTTTCTAGATTTTTCTTTAAGTGGAAAAGATGACTAATTCCTTACTATATCATCCTTTGCCTACATATTATATATCTTGCAATATAGGATGAACACATATCCCCTTAATGGCTTGAAACCATTGGCTAGCCATGTGTGGGTCCCACGGCCACATGGCTAGTTGTGGCTATTTTATGAAATAATTTGTTTCCACTCTTGGCCCTTAATTTTCCTTATTCCAACTTTACCCTTAATTCTTCATACTAACACAAAGATGAATATACAACTTATGCATTTTTAACAAAACCGAAAAAAATATCTCCTTGTCCTTAACTTTCCGCCATTAACTCAGAATATCCAAATGTACAAAATGCGAGGTATAACATCCTTCCCCCCTTTAGAACATTTGTCGTCGAATGTTCAACTAGTCTTGTAAAGTCTTCTAAGGATCTTGGGGAGTTTCCTTTATCACCACGGCATGCAATCTCATCTATCGATTACGTTCCTTCTTCATTTTCTCTTCAGCCTCTCGAGTCGTCTCCTCCCTGCTATTGTTTCGTCACACGAACTCGGACCCTTATAATCGTACCACAAGTACCTAGGACTTTGCATCTCATTGACAATACCTCCAACAGATCCCAATGTACAGGAATTACGGGGTGTAATACCCTTTTCTCCTTGGGAACAGTTATCCCCCCCTTAGGGTTCGATTATCAGTTGCTTAATCCTTCCTTAAGACATACGTTAGTCTCTTCTCATTCTTACTTAACTCCTTTATTGCCTGCAATTCACTTTTTCTGCTTCCTTGCCTTCAAGTATTTGACCGAAATTTAGCTAACATTTCACTCTTACCCGAATCTTTGTCTCCATTACTGTAGCCTTGACTTATCATGCCATAGCCATCTATTGCCCTACAGTACTCCCTTTTTCTTGTTCCCTTGCTCACATCTCCGATTTCCCCATATTAACGGTCCTTTCGTCAGTCCTTATTCCTTGTTAGCTTTCCGATGCCGACTTTGTACCATCATAGCTGGGTGTAGCTTCACGTTGATACTTCCCGTGATTCCACAGCGTATGTTCTCATGTTTGGATTACTTAGTGGTCCATAAACCTTCTTCTAACATCTGGTGGACTCTTTTATTTTCCTTCATGAGAGCAACATTCTCTCTTCCCTTCAAAAATCTTTCCAACTACTCCTCGCCGTTCCTTTTTACTCCAACTGTCACTGTTATTTCGAATGTCCTTTTGGGTTCATTCCTCTTTGCCGACATCCTTTCTGTGCCTTTAACTCGGAGATCTTTCTCACTTTTCACTCTCATGTCCCGCATTATGTTGCCATCTCCGTAAAAAATATACGGAGGCATTCAGGTTAGCCCAAGGGGTACCTCAGTGTCGCTTTACTAGTCCTTATGTTCTACCTTGTCTTCCCTTCTCTTGCCTTACAACCGGTATCGCGACAGATCCTTAGTTCCACCATAGGCGCGTCTTATCTGTCTTCAATGCTAATTCTATTTTGGATAATTGGCTTAAACCATCGTTCATTTTTCCGTTATGTACCCGAAATATCACAACTGCGTTGTTCCTGCTAAGGCTTTATTCTTCTTATCAAGTACTTACTTAGTCTCATTCTTAGTACACCAATACTGACAGGTGGCGTCACTATCCTCGTACAACTTGTGTAGTATGCGTTCAATCTTAGACATAGTCCTTTCGTCCTCTGGCTCGTCCTGCTCTACATATCTTTTTCATGCCGAAACCTGCTCATCCTATTTTGCCATATTTCTTTCTCTTCCTTTGATCGCCCTTGATTCCTTCACTTCCTACCATGAAGGGTTTTCTATTCCCTTTTCTTTAATACTGACAAGTTGCGACAAAGATTAACGGACACCTCTATAGCCAACATCTTAGTCCTTAATCTAGCATAGCATCGCTATCCATCCTACTATTTCCTATTTTGTTCAATACCGTCTTCTTGTCATACCCCTTTTCCTCATACACGTCCACTTCCTAGCGTCATGTCATTCAAGGTCTCTGCAAAAACTTCTTACACTACCTTAAATACCAGCCTGACTCTTATCCACCTGTTGCTGGTTTTTCGATATTACTAGCTTATTTCAGTAAGGGGTCTCATTGTAGCTCAGGCATCCATATCAAACACATTACCGTGTCAATTGTTTCTATTTCATCCTTGCATTTCTCTCATCCGCTTCCCCCCTTTAGGTGTGTACCTACGCCATTATCCGTTTATGTTCTGCTCCATGTCCTTATTCCCAATCTCAGTTAGGCAACACTTTTATTCCGACAATAAGCATCCAAAGTTCTCTTGGAATATTATCCTTATCCCAACTTGTCTCGGGTGCTTCTTTTGGTATCCCCTTGTCAGTTCTCCAGTTTATGTCTGGCTTTCATTTTGCCCACGAGAGATCTTATGCTACCTCTATGTCATTCAGAACACACTATTCCTACATAATCCTCCTTTCATTTTTAAAACGTATTATGTTCGTCCCCGTTTATTCGTAACATACCAGTCATCTTCTAGCACTCGCTCTACTTCGTTCCTCGCCTTCCTATAACTTAGCCTTTCGCAGTCCCGTCACTTATGGCACTTGTGCCCTCCGTTACACACGTCATGACCTATTACTACACTATTGTCTCGCTTCCTTCTTATTTCCTCTTTCCGTCCACTCCTTCTTTTCACTGACCTAATCCGCCCCGTCCTACTCGACCTCTTAAGGTTTCTGCCCACGCCGCAGACTCTAATTTTCCTTAGATTAATCTAGCTTCTCATTTGCCGCTTACGTCTAAATTTGTAAGACTTTCGGAAAACTTTCCAGGGGGGTCACCCATCCCAAAATTGCTCTCATCCTAGCACGCTTAACCTTGGAACTCCGATGAAATACGACGCTCTGACGCTGGTATGACTGCGTCTACCTCACCGCACGACCTTCACCACATAATCTAGGACATATTGAAGTTTTATCATATTTCAAAACGTCCTCACAACACATCTCATTAGTTGTCTTATTAATTCCTTCCTATCCGTCACCGTTCTTTTTCCTTCATACCCCTGTCTTACTCGTATCATTACTTCCCGTGACTATAATCTTGTCATATTTTTCTCCTACTCATCGACTTAGCCGATGCCTTAGTATATCACCTTATCCAAACCTACCGTACCGCCACCCCTTTCCAAATCATCTCCTAATATCCCTAATCCGTTTCAAATTCCTTGTTACCATATTCCCATCGACCTCCTGTTTACTATTATCACCAATTCCACAATTAACTTATTCCTAAAGGGCAGCCATACTTCACGGCTCAGTTGACTTCCATCAGAACATATTCCCAACTTACATCTCATTCTCGTAGTATTTCCAGAAAAATTTTGGCAGAGTTTCCTCTGTGTTCCTTACTATCCCAAAACCTGCACGCAGGAAACACCAATAGTGCCTCACAGGGCCATCACATATACATATATATCATATCATTTCACGGCCACACAGGGCTCCCAATATCAACAATAGTATGAAAATGATTAACTTATCTCGTACGTCCAACTTAAATTGCACCTGTTACACTTTCCTCTTTACTTTCCCTTTCAGTTTTCAACATTTCATTTCAATCGTATGTCAATGCCGTACTGGACATATATCTTTCGTACCTTTGCTTACCTGCGTGCTTTGTAACTTCCAATATCATCGGTCACCTCCTTCGATCGATGTCGTTCTTCTGCTGAAATCGAAAATTAGTATAAGAAATCTCATTTCCTATGACTTGGCTCTATGGCACGATCTAAGAGGTGAAAGAAGAGTAACCATCCTAGATGCCCCGTAGCCTCCTGTTTTATAAATGTGGCCGCTTCACACCATAAACAGGACTCTACTTGGACACGACTTTGCGACAACCCCTAGGACGAACTGCTCTGATACCAATTTGTCACACCCTTAATCCGATAGGGTGTGATGGGCACCCGACCCTTATTTAGGGCCGAGCGAACCCACTGACTCTCGTAATACTCATAACCATGCTGGCCCTCAAATAATGACACAAATACATAATGAAAGTTTTTCGAAGAACAATATGCTTTTTACCTTTCTCGAATCAAATAAAATCTATAACATATAAAACTTATAATACAATATGTAATAATACATCGGCTTACATAGCCGTTTACATAACCGACATCTTATACCCACGACGCTGTCTGCAAAGTCTCTAGCACAGAACATGAAACCATAACATAATACTCTGACTCGGCAGCACTCCGGAGAAAATGGAGCTCGCCAATCCCGCTGGAACATCTTCTGCTAATATCGTCACTCACACAGGGTATACACGCGGCATGAAACGCAGCCCCCGAAGAAAGGGGGTCAGTACGGAATATGTACTGAGTATGTAAAGCATGAAATACAGTAAGCGGGATCATACTGAGATAAAGAGTATAGAGAATCATAAGACTTGCCTTTTAAAACATTTATCATACATATACATATATCGGTAAGTAAAATCATATCATGCTCATGTTATCATATCATCGTACATATATAAAGTATACGTACCCGGCCCTCTAGTGAGGGACTCGGTGAGTAAAATCATATCATAATCATGTATGCATATATATATATATATATATATATATATATATATATATATATACCCGGCCCTCTAGCGTGAGGGACTCGGTGAATAGCGTGTCCCGGCCCCGCTAGCAAGGGACTCGGTATGCCATCCTGGCCGCCATCCCCATCTCATCACATCATCATATCATCATATATATATATATATACCGTACCCGGCCCTCTAGTGAGGGACTCAGTGAATAATGCAGTGGAATGTGCACGAATACGTACCCGGCCCGGGACTCGGTGAAAGATACATTGAGGTTGGGACGAGCATAGTAGTGACAAACCATATGCACATAAATCTTTCTTAGAGACTCAATGAAGTAATCTAAACGAATCGTCATTTGAAAATCGGGACAATAGTTATATCAAAAATCTTTCGGACGTCACTCGGAAACATATCAAACATCTTAAGCGCATAGTAGAACCGTAGCGATCATAGTCATATGTCCAATCAATTCGAGCCGCCTCGGAAAGTTACGAACATTATTCACTTTAGGACTTTCTACAAACATATCGAAGCGATCCGAGCCTTTCTGTGAAAGTTACGGACGTTCGTAGTTTCGGAATCGTTTAAGAACAAAACTCTTTTGAAAACAAAACCTTTATGCAACTTTTGAAATTTAATTATACAAATGACATAAGAACCACGGTTTGACCACATTAAGAATACAGATATCAAGAAACCAATAAGAATCATAAACATGCTCGGATCACCAGAATAGAGTTACCTCGAGATTCGTGTCATAACTTACTTTCAACTAAGACATGCCAAAAGAAAGAAAGGTTGAGCTTTACATACCTTAGCCGCTTCCTAAGCTAATCCGGACTTACGTCTCGACTTCTCACGATCTACAATAATGTCATTAGGTATCAACCATTAGCCATAACACTTAAGAATCCAATTCCAAATTAACACTTTGTCTACAAAAATTTCGGCAAATTTCCCCTATAACTTCAACATCCCCGAGAATTCAACTCGGCCAAATCAACAACAACCAAACCAACAACCATACTAACAATATCCATAAGTGATTCAAAACGCATTCTAACATTAATAATTCCTTTCTACACAATTCGACAAAATTTCATTTATATTCAAATAAGCTATGTGCATTCAAACCAACATCATTGATCATACGTCCAAGTGTTAATCCGAGACCATTCAAACACTGTTTAAGAACATTCCAATTAAAACACCACTCTACCCGAAATCTCTCATTTCTACTAGGAACAACAATAACACATTTCCATCTTCCACATCCATCAACTATACCAACAATCCACACGTAAATGACATTATCTTCATAAATACAAGAAACTCTATTAAAGTCACATTATCTTCCAAATCAGCCCACACAATTTATAACTCCTATTTAGATCATTAAATCTTCATTTTACATCATGGAATTCACAACAACAATAACCAAGATATCAAGTAAGTTTAATTCATTCCATCTACACCAAGGCAACCCCTATTCGGCCACCACACCATCACCCTCAACTTCATGAAGTTCATCCATTTCTCCACATTACAACATGCTCAAAACGCCCATAATACAACAATCCAAACATGCTAAATAAATTAGTTCTTTGCTCATATAGAACATCACCTATACACGGCCACACACAACACACCATCATTTCATGAGTTTTATTCATTTCTACATGCCACAACATATGCAAACCATCCATAACATATACAAGAAAGGATTAAACCTCACCTCTTCCTCTAGTTCTCCTCGGCTAGTGCTTATTTTGCAAGAATCAACGCGTCGCTTGTCCCAACAACTATTCCACGTCGACGAGGACCTTCCAATTAGTAGGAAAGCATGAAGAAATAATTTTTTTCTTGACAAATTTGAGGGACATGTTCGACGACCCATCCTCTTGGCCGAATGTCCTCTAAGTTCCCTTCTCTCCACTCTTCTTGAATTTTCTTGAGTGAAAATGATGACTTGTGTCTTATTTGATCATCACACACACACACACACACACACACACACACATATATATATATATATTCATGGCACATGGCCGGTCATGTGCCCTTTGTTTTTTCTCAATTTTTCTCCAATTTTCTAGATTTTTCTTTAAGTGGAAAAGATGACTAATTCCTTGACTTGGTCATCCTTTGCCTACATATTTATATATCTTGCAATATAGGATGAACACATATCCCCTTAATGGCTTGAAACCATTGGCTAGCCATGTGTGGGTCCCACGACCACATGGCTAGTTGTGGCTGTTTTATGAAATAATTTGTTTCCACTTTTGGCCCTTAATTTTTCTTATTCCAACTTTACCCTTAATGCTTCATACTAACACAAAGATGAATATGCAACTTATGCATTTTTAACAAAACCGAAAAAAAATATCTCCTTGTCCTTAACTTTCCGCCATTAACTCAGAATATCCAAATGTACAAAATGCGAGGTATAACAGGATTATACGATGATTTAAGCAAGATGGTCAGAGCGAGCTGGTTACTAAAAGAGGGTGAAGTTATACGTCAAATTCTTTCAGAATTATATTAGCTGATGATAGTTGAAGCAGGGGACGGCTATTAGCAGCTCAGGGACGACAGAAATCATATGACGACAACCGGCATCGACATTTTGAATTCAGTTGGCGAGTGGGTATGCTTGAAGATATCACCGTGAAAGGTGTAATGAGATTCGGCAAAGGAGAAGTTTAACCGAGATGTATTGAACCTTATTATATCATTCGTAAGGTAAGAATGTTGCGTACGAAATACGTGGCTTTTGTTAAGGTACTGTGGCGGAACGATAACAGGAGGGAGATGACTTGAGAAGCCAAAGAGGATATGAAGAAGAAGTATCCCCACTTGTTTCCTATGCCTACAGGTAATCCAAACTCCTTAATTAGTTATGTGGACTGATGAATAAACTGTATGTGATAGCTACAAAAAGGAACCTTCCCCAAAGTGCTTGTAAGACCCCGTGAGACCAGTTTAACATTCGAGGATGAATGTTCTAAAGGGGGGAAGGATGTTATATCCCGTATTTTGTACATTGGGAAAATTCGAGCTAACCATGATAAGTTAAGGACAAGACTATTCCGGGATACGAGGTAGAGACTTTTAACCATGATTTTGTTTTAAGGCATAAGTTTCTTATGATTTTATTGGTATGGAATATTAAGGAAAATTTGAGGTAAAAAGTGAATTAAAGGAAGGTCATAATTCATGAACAAAAGGGCCATGTGGCCGTGTGATGTGTGTGGGCCATGGGCCACATGTGTTAATTATATATGTGTATATTAGATGATAAGCAAGACTAGTAGTCATCTTTTTCAACACTTAGAAGCTTAGAGAAAATTGAGGAAGCTTGGAGAAAACAAGAGAGGCCATTCGGCCATGGCATAATAGAACAAGAACATGGAGAAATTGATCAGAAAAATAATTTCCTTCTAGCTTTCTACCAATTGGAAGGTCCTTATGAACGTGGCGTGGTTGTTGGAGCAAGCAAAGCACTCGTTCTTGCAAAGCACAACCCTAGCCAAGTTGAAGAACTAACTGAAAAAGGTAAGGTTTAATCCTCTTTACATGTCTTATAGGTGGTTGTGCGTGTTGTAGTGTGTTGAAATGGGTGAAATTCATGAAGTTATGTGTGTTAATATTGTGGCCGAATATGGGCTGCTTGGTATGGCAAGGAATGAACTAATTTTATTTAGTATTTTGGTTGTTGTTGTTATGGATTCTATGATGAGAATGAAAGTTTAATGATTCAAGTTGATGTGGTAATTGTTGTGGGCTGTTTTAGAAGCCAATGTGATCTTAATATAGTTTCTTGTATTTATGAGCATAATGTTGTAAACGTGTGGATTGTTGGTGTAGTTCATGAATTCGGAAGAAAGAAATGTGTTGTTGTTGTTTCTCTTGAAGTTGGGAGGTTTCAGGTGGAGTAGCATTGTGGTTGGGTTGTTTTGAATGTTGTGCGAATCGTTTGAAATGTTCTTGAATCTTGTTTGAATGATCTCGGATTAGTACTTGAACATGTGAGCGTTGATGTTGACTTGAATGCATGTAGCTGGATTGAATGTAAATGGAATGTTGTCAAATTATATAGAAAAGTGTTACTAACGTTAGAATGCGTTTTGAATCAATTGTTGATGTTGTTAGTATGGTTGTTGGTATTGTTGTTGATGATTTGACCGAGTTGAATTCTCGGGGTTTGTTGAATTTATAGGGAAATGCTGCCCGAATTTCTGTAAATAAAGTGATAGCCTGGGATTGAATTACTAAGTACTTATGACTAATAGTTAGTATCTAAAGACGTTGTTGTAGATCTTGGGAAGCCTGAGACTTAAGTTCGGATTAGCTTACGAAGCGGACGAGGTATTTAAAGCTTAACCTTTCTTTCTTTTGGCATGTCTTAGACGTAAGTAAGATATGATACGAGCCTCGGGGTAACTCCATTCCTAAGATCCGAGCATGTATACGATTCTTATTCACTCCTTGATGTTTGCACTCTTAATATAGTCGAACTATGGTCCTTATGTCTTTTGTATGGTTGGATTTTAAATGTTGTATAAAGAGTTCTTGTTCTAAAAGGATTTTATGTCGAATAATGTCCCTAACTTTCATATATGGTCTCGGATTGCTATGATATGTTCGTAGAGAATTCCATAATGAATAATGCCCGTAACTTTCATAGGCGGGCTCGGATTGGCTTGATACATGTTTACGATCCCTGAGACGTTACGTGACATATTTCGTAATGATATTTCAAGAAGCCTGAGTGTGACTATTATTCGGATACTCGAGCGTCGATTTGTCTACTTACTTATCTATCGAGTACGAAATGATGATTTATGTGCATATGATTTCTCACTACTACGCTCGTGCGAGGGTGTTATTACTTCTTTCACGCACGTCCGGGCCGGGGCATGTATTCGTGCAACTCCTTTGCATTATTCACCGCGTCCCTCACTAGAGGGCCGGGGCAAGTTATTCACCGCGTCCCTCACTAGAGGGCCGGGGCACGTTATATGATATGATGATGGCGCTAGCCCACAGGATGGGCAGAGTATGATATACATGATGGAGACATGATCTCATTCACCGAGTCCCTCACTAGAGGGCCGGGTACGGTATATATATGATTACTTCACCGAGTCCCTCACTATAGGGACGGGTACGGTATATATATATGATGACATGATGATATGATGACATGATGATGTGATGACATGTATATGATGATCTTATTTACCGAGTCCCTCACTGGAGGCCGGGACACGTTATATAAGCATATGTACATGATGATTATTTACTTACGTTTCTACATCCCATAATGAGTTGGGTATGATATTGACATGCATGATTTATGTTTCAGAGGCAAGCCTCATGACTTTCTATACTCCTTATTTCGGTATGATCCGTTTCTTGTATTTCATGCTTTACATGCTCGGTACATATTCCGTACTGACCCCCTTTCTTCGGGGGGCTGCGTTTCATGCCACGCAGGTGCATACAGATGAGTAGAGGATGTTAGCGAGAAGATGTTCCGGTTTGGATTGGCGAGCTCCATTTCCTTCGGTCTTTGCCGAGTCGGAGTATCTATGTTATGGTGTCTTGAGTTATGTTAGAGACTTTGCAGATAGAGTCACGTATATGACATGTCAGTTTTATAAGCGGCTCTGTAAGCCGATGTATCATTATGCATTATGTTACAGATTTCATACGATTACAGATTTTACTTGATTTGAGAAAGACGAAAAGCATGTTGTTCTTTGAAAAACTTTCATTATGCACTCATTTCATGATTTAAGAGTCCAGTAAGATTATGAGTATAACGAGAGTCAGCGGGTTCGCTCGGCCCTAAGTAAGGGTCGGGTGCCCATCATGCCCCATCAAGTTAGGGTGTGACACAGGTCCCATGTAGTTCGACTTGCTTGAGAAGAGTATATCCCTTATGCGGGAATACCTTCAGGCTTCCCGGTGTGTATCCGACTGGTCGCGATTTTTAGTGAAAAAAATAAAAACAAGATAAGTTGTGGATGAGTCTGAGATTGGATGGCTTCCAAATCCTGGCCGGAGAGCTTGACTCTCATGGGCATTCTATCTTGACTGGCTGCGTAAGAAAAAGTTTCACGTTTGCTCCGCAATTTGTCTGGAGCTGGTTCAGCAAACTGGCTCCTTTTTGGGTGGTTGTGTGCCTCTCTCCTGGATTTTGACAATATGCAGCTATTATTGTGGAAATTTAGATGAATGACCCTCTTGGCGGTTTGTATGAATGGCCCTCTTGGCTATCTGCATGAATGGCTCTCTTGGCTGTCTGCACGAATAGCCCTCTTGGCTGTCTATAAATGGCCCTCTTGGCTTGTTTGTATGAATGGCCCTCTTGGCTTGTTTGTATGAATGCCTTTCTTGTCTTGTTTGAATGAATGGCCCTATTGGAAAAATAAATGAATGGCCCTCTCGAAAAAATAAATGAATGGCCCTCTCGGCATGCAGATCACAATTATGGCCCTTGCGGCTGGATGATCTTTCTTTCGTCCATTGTATTTGTTGTTGACCCTTGTGGCCAGATATGCCCTTTCATCCTTGTCATGACTCTTTTGGTCGTATATATCTTTACGCTCATCAATTGTGACCCTCTTGGTCTGATACATCTTTGTTGTTTATTCTTTGTTTGACCCTTTTGGTCAAATATGTCTTTATTATCCATTTTTTATTGTGACCCTTTTGGTCTTTCTCTACTGTTTGGGCTTTGCCTTTGGCCTTTGTTGTGAGTAAGCTGGTTGGTGATGCATCTGTTGTCCTGTAAAAGGAAAAACCTGCATCCACAGAAAAATTGTGGGTTTCCTAAAAAGCTAATTAGCATTGTTGTCTTCCTACCTGGTGTCTCCTCTTGATACTCCTTAGAACCCTCTTGGGCTCGGTATTTTTGAGAGATGTTTACGGACATAATTATGCTATATATTTTGAAAATTCAGAGTAAAAATTCATAAAGCGCATGTTATCATTATTATATTTTTCTTTCTTAAAAGGTAAATGTTTGTTTCATTTTTATGCGTCATGACGTGTGTTTTGTTCGAACGAGGTCTTTCGGTTCTTCTAGGAGGCATGATTGCCGACTTTCATACTGGTAGAATTTTTGAGATCTCTCTCAAAAATTCTGCCCCGGTTTCAGGGCTTTCTTTGGGTATCCCTTGTGTTGTCTTTCTAAGCGGGAAAGTTTGAGGTCCCCTTAAAATTTCAGCCCCAGTGTATGGCTTTACTTTGTCCCTTTCTTTGTTGACTGTTCTAATACCAGTGTAGGGCTGATGCTGTCTGGTTCTTGTACTGACCCTTGCAAGCCTGATCTTGTTGACTTTTCTCGCCTTATTATCTTTGAGGTTTCATAGGGGCTTCTTGGTTTTTCTTTTATGAAGACCAAGCTCGAGAGTGCCTACGTATCCTATTGCAGTAGGAATTCAGGTCGAACGTAGTTCGGAATAAAGTAATTAAGTTTTTGGTTTTTAATAATAAAGCGACCGGGTCCAGTATGGACTGCCTACGTATCCCACCGTGGGGAATTTAGCTCATTGCGTAGTTCATTACATAGATGATTTGCTTTCTTCTATTAAAGTATGATTACAAGGAAAAGGTACGATTACAAGGAAATAACAATGCGATTACAAGCGAATGGAATCTTGAATGTAGTATCTCTTGAGCGTGTCTGCATTGATGGCCTTGGGCCACTCTTGTCCGTCTATTTTGGCTAGGACTATGGCTCCTCCTAAGAGTACTTTCCTAACTATGTATAGTCCTTTCCAATTCGGCGCGAATTTCCCTTTATATTCCTCCTGATGAGGGAAGACTCGCTTGAGTACGAGTTGTTCGATCTGAAAAAGTCGGGATCTGATTCGTTTGTTGAAGGCTCTAGACATCCCTTGTCTGTACAGCTATCCATGGCACACTGCCACCATTCTCTTCCCCTCTATCATGACCAGTTGTTCATAACGATTTCTAACCCATTCTGCATCTTTCAGCTCTGCCTCTTGGATGATCCTGAGTGAAGGGATCTCTGCTTCGACGGGTATGACCGCTTCTGTACCATATACAAGGAGGTATGGGGTTGCCCCAGTGGAAGTTTGGGTTGTTGTTCTGTATCCCAACAGAGCGTAAGGCAGCTGCTCGTGCTAATTCTTGTAGTTGTCGACCATCTTTCTCAAGATTCTTTTGATATTCTTGTTGGCAGCCTCTACTACTCCATTCATCTGTGGTCAATAGGTAGTAGATTTTTTGTGAGTGATTTTGAATTGTTCACAAATATCTTTCATCCAATGGCTATTCAGATTGGCACCATTGTCTGTGATGATGGATTTCGGCACACCGAAACGACATATCAGATTGTTCTTGACGAAGTCGGCCATGACTTTCTTGGTCACTGATTTGTGGGAAGTTGCTTCAACTCATTTAGTGAAGTAATCTATGGCGACTAAGATGAAACAATGTCTGTTGGAGGCTGGAGGCTCGATGGGTCCTATGACATCCATTCCCCATGCCATGAAAGACCATGGTGAGCTCATTGCGTGTAATTCTGTGGGTGGAACCTTGATCAGATCCCCATGTATCTGACACTGATGGCACTTTTGAATGAATTTACAGGAGTCATGCCCTATGGTCATCCAATAATATCCCATCCTCAAGATTTTCTTAGCAAGGATGAATCCATTTATGTAGGGTCCGCATGCCCCCTAAGTACCTCTTTTTAGCAATTTTGTGGCCTCTTTGGCATCCACACACCTGAGCAACCCAAGGTCAGGGGTCCTTTTGTGCAATACATCCTTGTTCAAGAAGAAACCATTAGCCAATCTCCAGATGATCTTCTTTTGATTTGCTGAACTCTGCGGGGATACTCTCCTTTTTCCAAGTAGGCCTTAATGTCGGCATACCATGGTTGGCCATACGCTCAGCCTCGACGTCAGCGCAGTGAGCCTGTTCTTCTCTCAGTGTGATTTCTAATGGGTCAATGTGGGTATTCTCAGGGTGCTGGATCATAGATGCTATTGTAGCCAATGCGTCTGCGAACTTATTCTGAGCCCTTGGAGTATGCTTGAAGTCAATACTCTTGAATCTCCTGCACATTCTCTGTACCAGATTCACATATAGAAGTATCTTATCATTTTTTGTCACCCAATTTCCTTTTACTTGATTTATGTGCAAATCGGAGTCCCCGATTACTAACAACTCATGTATGTTCATGTCCAATGCCATCCTGAGGCCGAGGATACATGCTTCGTATTCCACCATGTTTTTGGTACATCGAAAGTTGAGTTTTGCGGCCATCGGATAGTATTGACTTGCTTCCAATATCAATACTTCTCTGATGCCTGACCCTTTGTAGTTGACTGCTCTATCGAATAACAGTCTCCAGCCTGAATATGGTTCCGCCACCTCTTCTTCCATGGCCATCAGTTTCTCATCTGGGAAGAAAGTCCATAATGGTTCCAGTTCATCATCTGCGGGACGTTCTGCCAGCAGATCCGCTAGGTATTGTCCTTTGATTGCCTTTTGTGCTACGTCTACGATGTCAAACTCCCTTAGTAGCATTTGCCATTTAGCGAATTTTCCCATGGGCATTGGTTGCCGAAAAATGTATCTCAGCGGATCCATTCTGGATATAAGGTGAGTGGTAAATACCGATAGGTAGTGTCTTAGTTTTTGGGCAATCTAAGTCAAAGCACAACAGGTCATCTCTACGAGCATATACCGCGTTTCACAGGAGGTGAACTTCTTACTCAAATAGTAGATGGTATGTTCCTTTTTGCCCTCTTCATCATGTTGGGTGAGCATGCATCTAAAAGCTTTCTCTGATACTGATAGATACAGTAACAGAGGACTCCTTGGCCCGGGTGGCACTAAGACGGGAGGATTGGAGAAATATCTCTTGATTCTGTCAAATGCCTCTTGGCATTCCTTTGTCCAATTTGCGGGAGCGTCTTTCTTAAGCAACTTGAGGATTGATTCTATAATCACAGTTGACTAGGCTATGAATCGTCCAATGTAGTTCAACCTTCCCAGGAAACTCATGACTTCTTTCTTGGTTTTGGGAGGTGGTAGCTCCTGAATTGCCTTAATCTTGGTAGGGTCGAGTTCAATGCCCCTACGGCTAACTATGAATCCCAGCAATTTACCTGCAGGTACTCCAAAGACACACTTTGTAGGGTTCAGCTTTAGATTGAATTCGCAAAGTCTGTCGAAGAATTTACGCAAAAGCACAGTATGCTCTGAGCTTTCCCTTGATTTTATGATAACATCGTCCACATAGACTTCAATCCCTCGATGCATCATATCATGGAACATGGTAGTCGTAGCTCTCAAGTACGTGTTGCGGGTGTTCTTGAGGCTGAACGACATCACCCTATAATGGAAGACTCCCAAGGAGTGATGAAGGCTATCGTTTTAGCTTCTTCCTCGCTCATGAGTATTTGATGGTACCCAGCGAAACAATCCATGAATGATTTCAGCTCATGCTTGGCTCAATTGTCTATTAGAATGTGGATGTTTGGAAGTGAAAAGTTTTCTTTCAGACTAGCCTGGTTAAGATCTCGGTAGTCCAAACAGATTCGAATCTTTTCATCCTTTTTGGGTACTGGCCCTATGTTGGCCACCCAAGTGGGGTAGGACGTCACCTCTACTATTCCAGACTCAATTTGTTTCTCCACTTCGTCCTTTATCCGGATACTCATGTCAGGCTTAAATATCCAGGTCATTTGCTTGACTGGGGCAAAACCCTCTTTGATGGGTAATATATGGGCCACAATTTCAGTGCTCAAACCTGGCATATCTGCGTATGACTAGGCGAAGACATCCACAGATACCTTTAATTGTTACACCTCAAAAAAATTTCCGTTGATGCACAGTGAATAGACTAACGAGGAGCACACAGTATACGATATTTCAATGAGTAAAGAATAGCATTTGATGACCCTAAATGAGTTTGCAAAGACATTTGAAGTGAGAGAAGGAAGTTTGCTAAGGACGGCAAGGTATACGTTATGTATCGGGAAAGATTTAAGAGCAACACGTTAATGATGACTTAGTGATGTTTTGTAAAAGAGTTATAACATCCCTTAGATAGTTAATGAGGTGTTAAACAAGTGTTAAGAAGGTTCCACAGGATTGAAGATCAAACGAACGACGGAGATCATTTCAGGAAGAATGGAGTTATACGACCGACTTATACGGTCCGTATAAGGGTCCATATAACAACCAGCAGAGATGGTGTTTGCTTGATGGTGAACCACGACCACTTATACGGGCCGTACAATGTTGTACGGACCGTATAAGTGTCCGTGGAAGTCCCGTCAGGCTGAGTTAAGTTCAAGTACTTAAATGTGATCCCACTTCACTCATTTCATTTTCCGCACTTCTCCATCTCTCTCGAGGTTTCTAGAGAGTTCCACACCCTTCTTCAACAAGAATTTAAGAGATATTAATGATCAACTTCATCAAACCAAGAGAATCAAGTGTAAGAAACTCCTTAAAGCTCATCCAAGACAAGAAATCCAAGTCGATGTGGAACTAGGGTTTTGCTCAAGTGAAGTGTTTCCACTTAAGGTCCATTCCCACACTATCTAAGGTAAGTTTTATGGTATTTCCATGTTGTTTAAGGTATTGAGAGGTTGAAAGACTTGGATTGTAGAAGGAGATAGAAAATGGGTCTTAAATGTGAGAATAGTGACATTTTTTAGTAGTAGCATGGATTGAGTCATGAATCTTGATATGTTGTGATTATGATTATGTTATGAATGACATTAATAACATGGGATAAAAATTGTATATGGGTGAACGTAATAGCGTGCTATGACCATGGATTTGGATGATTTGAAGTGAATTGAGAAATATGGATAATGTAGGTGAATAAAGACTATTGTTATGATGTTGTGAATGTTATTATTGATGTTTGGGAGTTGAGATGTGATATGGGGGAAGTCGTATAAATAAAGGAGATGCTGCCCAATTTTCTCTAGCTTTAGTCAAGTATGCTAAGCTATCGATTTTCTAATGTTAGTATAACTCTAATGATGGTAGAAACGTGAGCATTGAAGGAGAACGTTCAAGCGATAGAATAGTTGAAAGAAAAGGTATGTAAAGCCAATCCTTCTTTCAATAAGGCATGGTTCTTGTTATACCTCGCATTTTGTTCGTTGAGATATTTCGAGTGGGTGGCGGAAAGTTAACGACGGGGCTATTTTAGAATTCTGTTTTAAGGTACAAGTCGTTTATGATTTTATTGAATGGAGATATTAAAGAAAATGTGGGGTTAAAAATTAATTTTGGAAAGTTAAGAGTTCATGAAATTAAAGGCTAAGGTGGAATGGACTATGGCCCACATGGGTGTAAAATACATGTGATTAAAAGATGACTAAGTAGGATGCAATTCATCTTTTGTTACTTGAAGAAAATTCTAGAAATTTGAAGAAATTTGGAGGAAAAAAAAAAAGAAAAGGAAGAGCACATGACCGGCCATGTGCATGGTCATGTGCTTCATATTTATATATATATATATATATATATATATATATATATATATATAGAGGGATGACTAAATAAGGCAAGTGTCCATCATTTTTTCCTCTAGAAATTTCAAGAAAGGGAGAGGGAGAAAGAGAAGGGAGTTCGGCCAAAGGGAGTGGCTGGCCGAATCTGCCCTCTCATTTTGATCATGGAAAAATGTCTTCTTCATGTTTTCCTACTAATTGAAGGGCTCTCGTCGACGTGGAGTGGTTGTTGGAACAAAAAAATCATCCGTTGATGCCATAACTACTCCTAGCCGAGAGAAGGAATTGAAAGGAGAAGGTGAGATTCAATCCTCCTTTACATGTTTTATAGGTGTATATGCATGTTGTGATATGTAAAAATGAATGAAGTTCATAAAGCTATGGAATATGTAGTGAAGCCGTGAGCATGTTGTTGGTGAAGGCATGTTGAACAACTTTCATTTAGTGTTTGGTTAATATTGTTGTGGACGTTTTGAACATGTTGTGTTGTGTTGAAATGGATGAAAAGCATGAAGTTGTGTGTGTTGAGGGGCTGACCGGATGGTGGCTGTTTGTATGGAAGAGATGGACTAATTTTATTTGATATAATTTGGTTGTCGTATTGTGAATTCTACAATGTGAAATGAAGGTTTAATGACTTATGTTGGTGTTGCAATTGTTGTGGGCTGTTTTGAAAGTCAATATGATTTTAATATGTTTTCTTATATTTATGAAGGTAATGTGGTAATGTAGGGAATTGTTGACGTAGTATGAGAATTCAAAAGAAAGAAACTCATTATTGTCGTATTCATTAAGTTGGAAGGTTTCGGGTTTCATAGCATATTGTTGGGATTGTCTTGAATACTTTGTGGATTGTTCGGAATGTTCTTAAATCTTGTTTGGATGGTTGTTGGTTTGGATGTTGTTGATATTAGCCGAGTTGAATTCTCGGGGTTGGTGAATATATAGGGGAGGTGCTGCCAAAATTTTTAAAGAAAAAGTGATGGCTTGGAATTGGAATCTTCATGTCTATGGCTAAGGTCGGATGTCCAATGACATTTCTGTAGATCGCGGGAAGCCGAGATGTAAGCGTGGATTAGCGTAGAGGGCGGCCAAGGTATGTAAAGCTCACCTTTTTTTTTTCTTTGGCATGTCTTAGTATGATTAGGCTATGATATGATCCCCGAGGTAACTCCACTCCGCGATCCGAGCATGTTCGTGATTCTTATTTGTTTCTTGATATCCATATGTATAATGTAGTCAAATTATGGTTTCTATGCCTTTGTATGATTGAATAGGAATATGCATAAAAGATTATGTTCATAAAAGAGTCGGAAACTACGAACGTCCGTATCTTTCACATATGAGCTCGGATCGCTCCGAAACGCTCGTGGGAGGTCCCCTAACGTATGACATCCCCGATATTCATAGGCGGGCTCGGGTCGGTTTGGTACTTGCCCGTGGGCCCGCAGGACGTCCCGTTGTATAGTTCTAACAACTTGTTAATATAACTTGATATGACTAATAATCTGACTTCCGAATACGATTTCTCACTTATCTGTTAAGTTTGAAATAAAGATTCGTATATATATATATATGATTCCGATACGTGATCATGACGCCTAAAGTTCTATTGGGTAAGTCCCGGATAATATCTGGAAGAGGTTTGATTTGATTAACGCCATCGACTTGTAAATGATAACTTGGCTGATGATTCTGTTGATTTTGTGTAAATGTATGAAATGAGAATCCGTATACATATGAATTGATACGTAACTCTAATGGCTAAATTGTATTTGACATGTTCCGAATAATATTCGAAAGAAATCTGATTTGGTTATTGCTTGGATCCTGGGATGAAAGTTTGTTGTGAACGATACATTAAGTACGTATATATGTTTGGAGATACGTATAGATCACCCGATTACTCCGCTCGTGCATGTGTTTGTTACTTCCTTCGCCGAGTCCGGGCCGGTACTATCGTGCGCACAATGCGAAGTATGATGAGCTTCAGTATGATGAGCGACTATTATTATGGTGTTATGATGTGTCCGGCACGCCGAGCCCCTTTTGGCCGGGTACCGTGGTTATGTGATATGATGTGTGACGGAGATGCGGGAGATCGAAAACTTCCGAAGTATGATGTGTTGTGGCGCCCAAGGCGGGAGGGCGACCACGTTCGAAGTCCGCTTCGGGACCCATTATGGGCCGCATAGGATATATGATATGCTATTCTCGTTGATCGATGATATAATGATTTGATAATGTGGAAATCGACAATATAACGAGTACGATACCACTGATGCGATAGTCCGATAATGTGACGATCGATGATATGAAAATACGATGCTATGATAATCGATGACATGATAATGCGATGATACGATCTGTTTGTTCCGGAGCCGGTGGTGGGGCAAACCCAGTGGCGAGGAAAAATTCCGCACTGGTTTAGGCGAATCCCTCATCGGTTAATGTCAGCTATTATGATATGATCTATTTTTTTTTATATATATGTAAGACAGAAATGTTTTTCGAAAAGAAGGAAGAATAAGCTAAGCCTTCTGATATTCTGATTACTAAATCTGTTTTCTGTACGCCGCATACGATTTCTGAATTAATATGATTATGATATGTTTTGCTTACCGGCTTATGTATATGCATGATAAGTGTTGCCCAGGCAAGTTATGACTTTCTGATTCCTATACTTATTTTTCTGTAGTTTTTCATCCCGGTTATGACTCTGTAAATGGATTTCCTGCTTTACATACTCAGTACATATTCCGTACTGACCCCTTTTCTTCGGGGGCTGCGTTTCATGCCGCGCAGGTACACCCAGGTGAGCTAAAGATGTTAGCAGAAGATGTTCCAGCGGGATTGGCGAGCTCCACTTGCTCCGGAGCGCTGCCGAGTCAGAGTTTGTTTGTGTTATGATATCCGAGTCATGTTAGAGACTTTGCAGACAGGGTCGTGTGTGTAAGATGTCAGTGTGAGCGGCTCTATAAGCCGTCGTATTGTTATACATGATATTACAGATTTTGTACGGTCGCAAGTTTTGTTTGATTTGAAACGATATAAAGTATGTTCGTTGTTTATACAAATTTTATTATGTATTTATGATTTGGTCAAGGGCCCAATATGAATACGAGTATTACGATAGTTTGAGGGTTCGCTCGGCCCTAGATCAGTGTCGGGTGCCCATCACACCCTATCAGAAATTGGGGTGTGACAGTTCTTTTGGCATATATCTATTCTTTCATGAGCCTATGATGTCCCCTAAATGATTCTATCTTTGAAGCTGCTAAAACACACGATTCTCGTTGTGTTACGATTCTATGAAATTCCTTATATGATGAGTGATCCTCTAAGGATAGATGTAATAAAACGATGATAGTAATGATGTCAAAGATGCTTATGAGCTCTTATGTATATATGTTATGTATGACTATTATGTAACCCCGAGCTTATATGGCCGGGTATGATATGTACTGCGCGCGCACCACTGCAGTTGGGTATGGATAACCCTGAGCCTTGGTAGGGCCAGGTATGTATAAGCACCGAGCCTTGCCATGGCCGGGTATGTGAAACACCGATCCTTCATGGTTGGGTATGCTATGAATATGAATATGTAAACGACTATGAATACGAAAATGTAAACGATTATGAATATGAATATGGGTATGAAAATGTAACTGAGTACGGATACGAATACGGATATGGATATAGATGTATGTGCACAATCACGCACTAGAAATAGAAGGCTCCTATGAAAAATAAGTAAGTGTTTATGACGATGGTTCTACTACCTCCCATCTTATGCTACTTCTTATGTTGTTTATTATGCTTCTATAATGATGTTGATCATGCTTTACATACTCAGTACATTCTTCGTACTAACGTTCTTTTGTTTGTGGACGCTGCGTCATGCCCGCAGGTGTCCAGGGAGACAGGCATGATCCATAGCTTTATTACTTAGGGACTACGTAGTGGAGCTCCATTTCATTCGGAGCTATAGCTTTTGCTATCTATTCTTTTGTGTACATACTTATGCGTATGGCGGGGTCCTGTCCTGCCTATATGATATGACATATTCTCCTTAGAGGCTCGTAAACATGTGTATATGGTTAGATGTATTTGGCCTTGTCGGCCTATATTTTGAATATCATTTTGTTAGCCTCGCCGGCTTATGTATAATCTTGTGGGCATAGTTGTTGATGGTGATATAAATGTATTGTTGCCCGATGGAAATAGTATGATTGATGGATAGAAAGCATGATTTAGCTATGTGGCTCGCCTAGATGTAAATGTGTATGCACATTAAGGGGTGCCCGAATGGGGTAGCACCGGGTACCCGTCATGGCCCTCTAGTTGGGTCGTGACAAAAGTGGTATCAGAGCAGTTTTGTCCTAGGGTGTGTCTACGAGCCTTGTCCAGTAGAGTCTTGGTTATGGGTGTGTTGCGCGCCACACTTATAAATAAGAAGCTGCGGGCAGTTTAGGAACGAATGACATTCTTTCTTCAAAAGATGGTGCGATAGAGCTATGATATAAGAACTTCCTTTTCCTTAACTGTGTGTTATGTATTTCAGAGATTCCTGTAAAGAGAAAGGCTACGGCAGCCCAAAAGGGCAAGACAGTGGCAGGAAAGCGGGCAGAAAGAGCATCGCTAACGGTTGTAGAGGAAAGTGAGTCCCAGAATATGGCTCAATCTCAGTCCTCTCATTCAGTGCCTATTTCTGAAGAGCATGAGGGAGCCTCAGCCCCAGCTCCAGCACCTCCCGGCTCCTCTCATGGATGCTTCGGGCCAAGATGTAAAGAGGTCATTCATTTGCTTACTCAATTGGTTGCTTTTGCCCAAACTCGGCGGCAAGGTACGGGCAAGGTGATAGGGGTACATTGGTACATAGGCCCATGATTTCATTAGCTTGAACCCTCCGAAATTCTTTGGATCAAAGCCGGATGAGGACCCTCAGAATTTTATTGATGGAATGTTGAGGACACTTCGGTTAATGCATGCTTCGGACATTGAATCGGTGGAGTTAGCCTCCTATAGATTGAGGGATGTCGCGATTCATTGGTACACTGTTTGGATGGCTTCGCGGGGAGCCAATGCGCCTCCCCCGGTATGGCAAGAATTTGTGGATGCCTTCCTCCGACATTACCTGCCTCCAGAGGTTCGGCGAGCTAGAGCCGATAAGTTCTTGAATTTGAGGCAAGAAAGCATGAGTGCTTTAGAGTATAGTCTCCGCTTCAATTCTTTGGCTAGGTATGCTTCAGCCATGGTAGCGGATATGGGTGACCGAGTGCACCGATTTGTGAAAGGCCTAGGGCCACATTTGATGGATAGGTCAGCGTCCCTTCAGGACAATATGGATGTTTCACGCATTCAAGCCCATGCTCAAAATTTAGAAGAAAGCCTACAACAACAAAGAAGTGAGTGTGAGCATGATAGAGGGTATAACAAGAGGGCTAGATCTTCGGGTCCGATGAGTGAGTTTAGAGGTGGGCACAGACAGCAGTTTTCTAGGCATTCAGGCCATTCTATGACTAGTGCGCCTCCACGGTTTTCAGGCCAGAGATTTGATAGATCTACTCATTCCGGGCCGAGTCAGAGTGTTTTGGGATCTCAGTTCAGGGGTGATTTCGGTTAGGCAAGGCCACCCATGCCACGATGTTCCCAGTGTGGGAAGCTACATTGGGGCTAGTGCCGATTAGGTTCAGAGGTTTGCTATTCATGTGGTCGGCCAGGCCATATTATGCGTGATTGCCCCTCAGTTGGTGGTAGAGGTAGGACCCAGCCTTCAGGGTCGGTAGCCGGATCTTCATCATCTATATGCCCTATGGGGCCAGGTTCACATATGCTAGTCGGCCATGGTAGAGGCAGAGGGAGATTCCCCAGTTCCAGTGGTCCTCAGCACCGTATTTATGCTTTGGCTGGACGCCAAGATCTTGAGTCTTCTCCTGATGTTGTCACAGGTATATTATCGGTATTTTCTCATGATGTATATGCTTTGATAGATCCGGGTTCCACATTGTCATATGTTACTCCATATGTTGCGGGTCGGTTTAGAGTTAAACCGGAGTCGATCGAACCTTTTGAGGTGTCTACACCCATTGGTGAATCGGTAATAGCTAGCCGAGTATATAGAAGTTGTGTAGTTATGATTTGTGACCATCGTACTATGGTTGACCTACATGAGTTAAAAATGGTGGATTTTGATGTTATTATGGGCATGGATTGGTTGGCTTCTTGCAATGCCAATGTTGATTGTAGAATGAAAATGGTTCGTTTCCAATTCCCAGGAGAGCCAGTTTTAGAATGGAAAGGGAATACTGCATCACCAAAAGGTAGGTTTATTTCCTATCTTAAGGAAATAAAAATGATCACAAAAGGTTGCATTTATCATCTAGTTCGGGTTCAAGATGTAGAAGCTAAACCGCCAACTCTCCAGTCAGTTCCCGTGGTGAGTGAGTTTCCGGACGTATTCCCGGAAGAGCTTCCAGGCCTTCCTCCGGAAAGGGAGATTGATTTTGCTATTGATGTGTTGCCAGACACCAAGCCTATATCTATTCCACATTATAGAATGGCTCCCGCAGAGTTAAAAGAGTTGAAGGAACAATTAAAGGACTTGCTTGAGAAAGGCTTTATTAGGCCTAGTTCTTCCCTGTGGGGAGCACCCGTGTTGTTTGTTCGAAAGAAGGATGGCTCCTTGCGAATGTGCATTGACTATTGGCGACTGAATAAGGTGACAATTAAGAATAAATATCCTCTTTCGAGGATTGATGACTTGTTTGACCAATTACAAGGCGCCAAATGGTTTTTAAAGATAGATTTGAGATCCGGGTATCATCAAGTGAGAGTTAGGGAGAAAGATATCCCTAAGATAGCCTTCCGAACAAGATATGGCCATTTTGAGTTCCGGGTAATGTCATTTGGGCTAACTAATGCACCTGCAGTATTTATGGATCTGATGAACAATGTGTTCAGGCCCTTCCTAGATATATTTGTGATTGTATTCATCGACGATATCTTGGTATATTCTAGATCCGAGGCAGAACATGCGGATCATTTGCGTACTGTCCTTAGAGTTCTTCAAATTCGAGAGTTATTCGCCAAATTTTCTAAGTGTGAGTTTTTGTTGAACACAGTGACATTTTTGGGCCACATTGTTGCAGCTGATGGCATTCGGGTAAATGGCCAAAAGATTGAGGCCGTAAAGACTTGGCCAAGGCCCACGACTCCTACGGAGGTTCGTAGTTTTCTGGGCTTAGCAGGTTATTTACAGGAGATTTGTAAAAGGCTTTTCCTCTATTTTTACACCACTTACAAAACTAACCCAGAAAGCTGCAAAGTTTCAATGGACAAATGCTTGTGAACGTAGTTTCCAAGAGCTAAAAGATAGATTAACTTCTGCCCCAGTCCTGACACTTTCAGAGGGATTGGAAGGTTATGTTGTTTATTGCGGTGCTTCAAGCATTGGGCTAGGCTGTGTGTTGATGAAACATGGTAAGGTGATTGCGTATGCTTCAAGGCAAACGGAAACATGAGAGAAATTAACCAACCCATGACCTTGAATTGGCTGCAGTGATTCATGCATTAAAGATGTGGAGACATTATTTGTATAGTGTTCATGTGGATGTTTAGACGGATCATAAGAGCCTTCAGTATATCATCAAGCAGAAAGAGTTGAATTTGCGGCAACGACGATGGTTGGAGTTGCTAAAAGATTATGATGTTGACATCCTGTATCACCCCGAAAAGGTAAAGTTTGTGGCTGATGCTCTTAGCCGTAGATCTATGGGAAGTTTGTGTGATGTTCGGCCAGAGAAAAGAGAAATGGCTCGTGAGCTCCAGCAGTTAGCTAGCCTAGGAGTCCGAGTAGTGGACTCAGGTAACCTGGGAGCTACCATTCAGAATTCAGCAGCCTCGTCGCTAGTAGTGGAAGTGAAGGAGCGACAATATGAAGATCCCATGCTAATGCATTACAGAGATACACTCCCTCAGAAGGAGAAATCATCATTTGAGATCTCAGGGGATGGAGTTCTCCGATGCCGAGGTAGATTATGTGTTCCTGATGTGACAGGATTACGCCACCAAATATTGAGAGAAGTTCATTGCTCCCGTTATTCTGTTCACCCCGGGGCAACAAAAATGTATCATGATCTTAAATCTATATATTAGTGGAATGGATGAAGAAGGATATAGCGGAATTTGTAGCTGAATGTCCCAACTGGCAACAAGTAAAAATTGAGCACCAAAAGCCGGGCGGAGTGCTGCAAGCTATAGAAGTTCCAACTTGGAAGTGAGAAGCAATTAACATGGACTTCATTACAGGCTTACCCCGTTCTCGACGTAAGTATGATTCTATATGGGTGATAGTGGATAGACTCACGCAAAGCTTTATGTTAAAGAAGTAGTGCGACTTCACGGTGTTCCAGTATCTATTATTTCTGATAGAGGAACTCAGTTTACAGCTAATTTTTGGAAGTCCTTCCAAGAGGGTTTGGGGACTCATGTGAGCCTTAGCACCACATTTCATCCGCAGACTAACGGACAAGCTGAACGTACTATTCAGACTCTCGAGGATATGCTACGGGCATGTATGATGGATTTTGGAGGTAATTGGGATGATCACTTACCACTTATAAAATTTTCTTATAACAATAGTTATCATTCTAGCATCCAAATGGCACCGTATGAGGCTTTATATAGGCGAAAGTGTAGATCCCCAATTGGGTGGTTCGAAGTAGGAGAGACTAAATTGATAGGGCCGAGACTTGGTCCGAGAAGCCATAGAGAAAGTTAAGCTCATACAAGATCGGCTATTAGCAGCTCAAAGTCGTCAGAAGTCCTATGCGGATAATCGTCGAAGGGACTTAGAGTTCCAAGTGAAAGATTGGGTATTCCTAAATGTGTCGCCAATGAAGGGTGTTATGAGGTTTGGCAAAAAGGGGAAGCTTAGTCCCCGGTACATTGGGACTTATGAGATTGTGTGCAAGGTAGGCAAAGTGGCTTACAAGTTAGATCTACCTTCTGATTTGGAGTCAGTTCACCCAGTCTTCTATCTTTTGATGCTTCGTAAATGTGTTAGAGATCCTACTAGGATCGTACCGTTAAATGATGTTCAAGTGACAGAAAGGTTGACCTATGAAGAGGTACCCATTTTTATATTAGATAGGCAAGTAAAGAGGCTTAGAAATAAAGATGTGGTCTCACTTAAGGTTTTGTGGAGAAATAATAACCGAGAGGAAATGACATGGGAAGCGGAAGAAAATATGAAATCCAAGTACCTGCACTTATTCCAGCCCCCGAAAGAGATTCAAGATGAGACATCAAGATCATGAGGTATGTATGTTTCCTTTTTATACATTTAGGTCGTGTGTGGACAAACTTTATTGCTATGATATTGTGGCCCTATGAGGCATTGTTATTATGAGTTGTTGTGATAGGATGGTAGTACCATATTACAGGGGAAACTCTGGCCAAATTTTTATAGAATCCCCGAGAACCTAACATTCGAGGACGACTGTTCTTAAGGGGTGGGGGAGAATGTTACACCTCAGAAAATTTTTCGTTGATGCACAGTGAATAGACTAATAAGGATCACGAAGTATACGATATTTCAATGAGTAAGGAATAGCATTTGATGACCCTAAATAAGATTGCAAAGACATTTGAAGTGAGAGAAGGAAGTTTGCTAAGGAAGGCAAGGTATACGTTATGTATCGGGAAAGATTTATGAGCAACACGTTAATGATGACTTAGTGATGTTTTGTAGAAGAGTTATAACGTCCCTTAGATAGTTAATGAGGTGTTAAACAAGTGTTAAGAAGGTTCCCTGAGGATTGAAGGTCAAACGAACGACGGAGATCATTTCAGGAAGAATGGAGTTATACGACCGACTTATACGGTCCGTATAAGGGTCCGTATAACACCCAGCAGAGATGATGTTTGCCTGATGGTAAACCACGACCACTTATCCGGGCCGTACAATGTTATGCGGACCGTATAAGTGTCCGTGAAAGTCCCGACGGGCTGAGTTAAGTTTAAGTAATTAAATGTGATCCCACTTCACTCATTTCATTTTTCACACTTCTCCATCTCTCTCGAGGTTTCTAGAGAGTTCCACACCCTTCTTCTACAAGAATTTAAGAGATATTAATGATCAACTTCATCAAACCAAGAGAATCAAGTGGAAGAAACTCCTTAAAGCTCATCCAAGACAAGAAATCCAAGTGGATGTGGAACTAGGGTTTTGCTCAAGTGAAGTGTTTTCACTTAAGGTCCATTCCCACACTATCTAAGGTAAGTTTTATGCTATTTCCATGTTGTTTAATGTATTGAGAGGTTGAAAGACTTGGATTGTAGAAGGAGATAGAAAATGGGTCTTAAATGAGAATAGTGACATTTTTGAGTAGTAGCTTGGATTGAGTCATGAATCTTGATATGTTGTGATTATGATTATGTTATGAATGAAATTAAGAACATGGGATAAAAATTGTATATGGGTGAACGTAATAGCATGCTATGACCATGGATATAGATGATTTGAAGTGAATTGAGAAATATGGATAATGTAGATGAATAAAGACTATTGTTATGATGTTGTGAATGTCATTATTGATGTTTGGGAGTTGAGATGTGATATGGGGGAAGTCGTATAAATAAAGGAGAGGCTTCCCGATTTTCTCTAGCTTTAGTCAAGTATGCTAAGCTATCGATTTTCTAATATTAGTATAACTCTAATGAAGGTAGAAACGTGAGCATTGAAGGAGAACGTTCAAGCGATAGAATAGTTGAACGAAAAGGTATGTAAAGCAAACACTTCTTTCAATAAGGCATGGTGCTTTGGCCATATATCTATTCTTTCATGAGCCTATGATGTCCCCTAAATGATTCTATCTTTAAAGCTGCTAAAACACACGATTCTCGTTGTGTTACGATTCTATGAAATTCCTTATATGATGAGTGATCCTCTAAGGATAGATGTAATAAAACGATGATAGTAATGATGTCAAAGATGCTTATGAGCTCTTATGTATATATGTTATGTATGACTATTATGTAACCGCGAGCTTATATGACCGGGTATGATATGTACTGCGCGCGCACCACTGCAGTTGGGTACGGATAACCCTCAGCCTTGGTAGGGCTAGGTATGTATAAGCACCGAGCCTTGCCATGGCCTGGTATGTGAAACACCGATCCTTCATGGTTGGGTATGCTATGAATATGAATATGTAAACGACTATGAATACGAAAATGTAAACGATTATGAATATGAATATGGGTATGAAAATATAACTAAGTACGGATATGAATACTGATATGGATATGGATGTATGTACACAATCACGCACTAGAAATGGAAGCTCCCTGTGAAAAAGCAAGTAAGTGTTTATGACGATGGTTCTTCTACCTCCCATCTTATGCTACTTCTTATGTTGTTTATCATGCATCTATAATGATGTTGATCATGCTTTAAATACTCAGTACATTCTTCATATTGACGTCTTTTTATTTGTGGACGCTGCGTCATGCCCGCAGGTGGCCAGGGAGACAGTCTTGATCCATAGCTTTATTACTCAGGGACTACGTAGCGGAGCTCCGTTTCATTCAGAGCTATAGCTTTTGGTATCTATTCTTTTGTGTACATACTTATGGGCATGGCGGGGTCCTGTCCCGCCTATATGATATGACATACTCTCCTTAGAAGCTCGTAGACATGTGTATATGGTTAGATGTATTTGGCCTTGTCGGCCTATATTTTGAATATCATTTTGTTAGCCTCGCCGGCTTATGTACATTGTTGTGGGCATAGTTGTTGATGGTGATATAAATGTATTGTTGCCCGATGGAAATAGTATGATTGATGGATAGAAAGCATGATTTAGCTATGTGGCTCACCTAGATGTAAATGTGTATACACATTAAGGGGTGCCCGAGTGGGGTAGCACCGGGTACCCATCATGGCCCTCCGGTTGGGTCGTGACATTAATAGAGCTACGAGCTCTTACTAATTCGTGTCTCCTTAACATCCTCTTCATCACCGAGGTTGATCACCTCAGTTTTATCCATATTTGGCTTCTTCTTTTCATGTAATTCCTCCAATTCCTCTACCAGTCCCTCTGGCATCATTGTCGATTCATCGTACTCCTCGTATTCCTATTTTTTGGTGTCCTCGTTCGTTTTTCAACACGTCATGACATTTTCGATTATTTTATTATGGTTACTACTGAAAAGGCAAGGCAAAGTAAAGTTAGGTTTGTTATTATTCGTTACGCGTAGTTAGTTAAAAAAAAACCATTATTATTATCTGATAAAGATAGCAGTTTTATGCAGATCAAGGCTTTTTATTAATTCAAGTACAATTGACTACAACTGTGGTCCTGGTTCGGAACAATGTCGAACTATTTCCATTTTTAAACTTTCAGAAGTAATTTAGAAAAGGTGATCACTCGGGCCTCAGTCGATGTCGCCGCTTTTAGCATAAGGTTTTAAGTAAAATCCATCTCTTTACCGAGAAGCCAAGAGGGGAGTGGATGTCCAATTGTTCAGGTGCTCTCCCAGCCTCAGGCTGCATATGTTGGGTGTCTCCTGATTTCTTTAATGACCGCGTATCATCCCTCTTCTTTGAACAGCGACTTGAGACTCCGATCCATTTCTTCTACGTTCAGCATCAGCATTTTTCTGAGGAATGACTAGTACAGACCCGGAATTGGATGGAGTAAGTTCCTTGTTCTGGGCTCTCTCTTTAATGCCTTTGTGAGCTCATCTTCGCTAGGCGTATACCCTAGAACGAAGTGGTAATTTTCCTTTGGGATTGGAACAAGCTCTGTTATCCCTGCGAGGTCCCTTCCTAGATCCTTTCTGGTTTTAAAACCACTCCTCAACATGGTGGAGGCAATCGTTCTGTAGACTGCTGGCATGGGCTTAGAAACATATTCCTCAGTATGAGTGGCTCCAACGTATTCCACTACATGAATGTTTTGTGAGTAAGGGCTTCATTCGATCACAGGAACGATATTGTAAGGATACCTCTGGATATCCTTCTTAGCTGCCACCATAATTTCCCTTCCTTGCCATTCAAATTTTATGGCTTGGTGCAGAGTTTATGGGATTGCACCGACGGAGTGTATCCAGGGTCTTCCCAAGAGCATATTGTAGTTGGCGGTGATTACCATGACTTGGAACTCTGGTGTGAAAGTGGAAGGTCCAACCTGGATCTGCAGGTCTATCTCTACAAGGGAATCACTTACAGACCCATCAAATCCCCTGACGTTTGTTCCACTTTAGCGAATCTTGCCTACGTCGCAGCCAAGCTGGGTCAATGTGGTGATAGGGCAGATATTGAGGCCTGATCCATTATTCACCAGCACCCTCCCTATTGCTTTACCATGGCATTCTACGGTGATGTTAAGGGCTATGTTGTGAGCAGTTCCTTCTGCTAGCAAAAACTCTTTTGAGAAGCGAATTTTGTGTTCTCCGATGATATGGGATACCAGTCCAGCCAAATCTTCACTGCTTGTACCAGCTGGTACGTGTACATCATCCAACACTCTCATGAGAGCCTGCCTGTGTGATGGGGAGCCGGCTAGTAAGGATAACACCGATATTTGTGCTAGTGTTTCTTCAAATGCTCAATAATGGAGTAGTCGATTGGCTGCATGCGCTGCCAGAAATTCTTAGCTTCTCCTTCAGTTATTGCCCTCTTTTGGGTGCTTTATTTCCTTGTAGGATTCTAAGCTAACTCTTCAGGAGTGTAACACCTCCCTGAGCGAGTCATACCCAGAGTCATGGCTGCTTGCACAGTGACTGGTTTTTTGGGTGTGGAAGCAATTTGTTGTGCCATCTGTGCTACCACGGGTGCTGGAATTAAGGTTCTGAACCTTGATGTTGCTTTCGTGGCCTCTGGTGCTGGGACCAGAACCTTGAAATTTTGACGCTACTGGAGTGTGAGGGAGGCTACTGTGTGTTCCAGGGATTCGACTATTCTGGGGATTAATGCTCTGCAAGCCTCCCAATCCTCATTTCTCTCAATCATATGGACCCTGTTGTTTCCATGATTAGGCAACAGATTCGTGTTTACATTGGGAAATGCAGTTTCTAAGGTGATTTCCCTCTTGTCTATCAGATCTTGGATTTTATGCTTGAGATTTATACAGTCCTCTGTGTTGTGCCCGTTTCCGCCCAAATGATAAGCACAGGTCTGATCAGCTTTGTAAAATCTATTTCCCGACTGTGCTGGTTTCGGTAGGACCTTCTAAATCAAGCCCGCAACCAATAGCCTTTCAAAGAGTCGAGCCCTAGGCTCGAAGAGCGTTGTGAATTCCATTACCAGTATCTTCTCGAAAGCAAGACGTAAAGCATTATATGTTGGGGGTGGCGGTTGATTTTTGTAATTCTGGGGTAGTTTATATTCTTGTGATGGGTTATTTGGGCGGTAATTTTGTTGGGGTGGTGCTTGATAAATGGGAGTGGACATACGGACACTAGGCGAAATCGTGTAAGCCGGTATAGTGGTGGTAAAGCTTGGTTGTGCGTAATACACAGGTGTTGGATAATTTATGAGGGTGTAGTTATGTTGGTGGATTTTTGTTCTTTTGGGCTTGGGTTTGGAATGTGGGATATGCTCGCCATGTCCTCTTTCTTCTTACGGAAGACTCGTGTGGTAGCCTGTCCAGATACCTTATTGACGACACTAACTATTTTCCCGGATTGGAGACCATCTTCTATAGCCTCTCCTATTTTGACCAACTCAGCAAACGGTCTTCCAGCCGTGGACAACATTCTGTCATAGAAATCGGGCTCCTGGGACTTGATAAACATAGAGACTAGCTCTCCTTCTCACATTGGTGGTTGTACACGGGCTTCCTCGACCCTCCACCTGCCGATAAACTCCCTGTAGTTTTCTGAGAATTTCAGTTTGACATTTTCAAGATAATAGCGGCCTGGTACTGTTTCGGTTTTAAAGCAGAATCTTTCCATGAAGCATTATGGCATGTCCTCCCAGGTGTGCTATTGACGCATATTTTGAGTTGCGAACCATTCAGCGGCTTCTCCGGTCAGGCTACGATTGAATAATCATATGATTAGAAGTTCACTTTTCTTTACTCTGACCAATTGGTCACAGTAGGATCGAAGGTGTACTTTGGGATTCCCTGCCCTATTGAACATCTCAAATTTTGGGATTTTGAACCCTTCTGGTAGGTCCAGATCCAAATGCATGCATAGGTCATCATATCTTAGGCCTGTAGCCTTTCTTGCAGACCTGTTGGATTTCTCCAGTAATTCCTCCATCTTTTTCTCCATATCTCTTTCCCGCTTATCCTGTTCGACTCACCAGGCCCTTTCCATTTCTTCATAATGCTCTAGATCTTTATGCCCTGGGGAGCATTCGCTGGGGATGTTGGGAGTGAAGAATGAGACCTGGTGGGTGGTATGGTTGAGCGGGGCAGTAGTGGTCTGCCCAGTTGGTGGAGCTGGACCACGTAATTGGTGTTATACTTCGGAAAATTTTCCGTTGATGCACAGTGAATAGGCGAACGAAGAGCACGAAGTATATGGTGTTTCGATAAGTAAGAAATAGCATTTGACGATTCTAAATAAGATTTCAAAGACATTTGAAGTAGGAGACGAAAGTTGTTAAGGAAAGTAAGGTATATGTCAAGTATCAGAAAGGATTTATGAGTTTCGAATTAATGATGACTTAATGAAGTTTTGGAGAAGAGTTATAAAGTCCCTTGGATTGTTAATGAAGTGTTAAACAAGTGTTAAGAAGGTTCCATAAGGATTTGAGATCGAACGAAGTGACGAGAACAAGTTCCGTGGACTGATGGGTTATACGGCTCATTATACGGACCGTATAATGGACTGCAAAACCATCACAGTGAAGATCCCTCACTGGTGGGATTATACGATCAGTTATACGAACCGTAAAAATTTATACGGACCGTATAATTGACCGTATAATGGTCACAGAGACGAGTGAATGAAAGGTCCATTTCACGGTCACTTATACGGACCGTATAAGTATCCGTATAATATCCCGACAGATCAGATTTTGGAGTTATTAAAAAGGGGACCAAGTTCATTATTTCATTTCCATATTTCACTCCTTCTCTTTAGAACTCTCTAGAACATTTCTCCCACACAAATTCAAGAGATATTAGTGATCATCTATATCAAGCTAAGTGAATCAAGTGTAGGAAACCCATTAAAGTTCATCCAAAACAAGAAATCCAAGTGAAGGCGAAACTAGGGTTTTTCTCAAGTGAAGTGTTTGCACCCAAGGTTCATTCCTACACCATCTAAGGTAAGTTTTATGGTATTTCCATGTTGTTTAAGGTATTTGAAATTTGAAACACTTGGATTACATAAGGAAATAGGAAATGGGTCATGAATGTGTGAATAGTGTAACTTTTGAGTAAATGTTTGGATTGAGTTATGTTTCTTGGTACATTATGATTATAATCATGTTATAAATGATATTGAGAACATGGAATATACCTTGTATGTGAATGAACGAATTTGTGTGATATGACCATGAATATGGATGAATCGAAGTGAATTGAGAAGTAAGGATAATGTAGTTGAATAAAGGCTATTGTGATGATGTTGTGAATGTCATTGTTGATATTTGGGAGTTGATATATGATATGGAGGAAGTCATATAAATAAAGGAGATGCTGTCCAATTTTCCCTAGCTTTAGTCATGTATGTTAAGTCATCGATTTCCTAATGATAGTATAACTCTAATGAAGGTAGAACGTGAGCATTGAAGAAGAACGTACAAGTGATAGAATAGTTGCACAGAAAGGTATGTAAGGCTAACCCTTCTTTCATAAGGCATGGCTCTTTAGCCAAATATCTATCCTTTTATGAGCCTACGATATTCTTCAATGATCCTATCACTAAAAGCTACCAAGATTATGATTTTAGATATGATACGATTGTACTAAGTTTATTATACGACGAGTAATCCTCTAAGGATAGAATGTAATGAATGATGATAGTAAAAAGGCTAAAGATGCTTATGAGCTTATATGTATATGTGCCCATGTGTGGCTATTATGAAACCCCGAGCTTATATGGCCAGGTAGAATATAGTAGATATGTATATATGTAATGCGCGCGCACCACTGCAGTTGGGTACGGATAACACTGAGCCTTGGTAGGGCTGTATGTATGACAACGAGCCTTGGTAGGGCCGTGTATGTGAAACACCGAACCTTCGTGGTCGGGTATGCTATATAAATGCTATGTATATGACATCAATATGAGTACGAATATGATAAGTATATGTAAATGCTAGGTAAAGGCTATGTATATGCAATGTATATGATATGAACATGGGTATGAATGGAAATATGATTACGAATACGAAAATGGATACGAAAGGTAAATGAGTACGGATATGGATGTATGTACACGGATACGCAATAGAAATGGAATGTCCCTATGGAAAGCAAGTAAGTGCTATGACGATGATGCTATTATCTACTATCTTATGTTATTTCATATGTTGTCTTTTATGCTTTCATATTGATACTGATCATGCTTTACATACTCAGTACATTCTTCGTATTGACGTCCTTTTACTTGTGGACGCTGCGTCATGCCCGCAGGTGGCCAGGGAGATAGACTTGATCCATAGCTGCTTTATTCAGGGACTACATAGCGGAGCTCCATTCCATTCGGAGCTGCAACTTTTGGTATAGATTCTTTTGTATACATATTTATGGGCACGGCGGGGTCCTGTCCCGCCCATATAATATGACGTATTCTTCTCAGAGGCTCGTAGACGTGTGTATATGGTTACATATGTTTGGCCTTGTCAGCCTATATTTTAGGATATTATTTTGATAGCCTCGTCGGCTTATGTACATTTATATGGTGATAGTTGTTAATGATGATATAAGTAAATTGTCGCCCAATGGGATTAATATGAATGATGAATGAAAGCATGATTTAGCTATCTGGATCACCTAGATGTTATGTGAAAGTATGTTAAGAGGTGCCCGTCGCGGCCCTCCGATTGGGTCGTGACAATTGGCTTGCCGGATTAATAAGAATAGGATGAATAGCCTGGTAAGAAGGGACTGAGTGAGTGGTCCCTGGGATTTGAGTGTATTTTCTTGGTGGAGGAGTCTGATAAGAAGGACCAACATGGTTTGGGTTGGTGGAGCTTAATGGAGGTGGGATGGTTCCTGGCGGGTACATAGGGAAGTGATCGGGCAGTGGTGAGCTCAAGGAAGGGAATGGAGGAGGAGGCCTTCTTTCCTCTGTCGAGGCGTCCTTGCCCTTATTTGCTGCCTCATTCATGGCTACCATTCTTGGAGTGCCGTAATGGCAGCAGTTAGTAATGTTGCAATCACATCTTCTTGAGATGATACCTCTTGCGGGTCTCTGGCATCTCCTTCATGGAGAGCGAGGTCAGGTCCGTTCTCGGGGGTACCAGTAATATTCTTTTTGCCTTTGTCTGTGAGGGATGCTAACGCGGCTTTGGATCTTGTGAAGTATGCCAGCTTTCAGTACTATGCTAATCAGTCCATTCTATAAGACAAGAATAACTCAACGGTAGACAAAGTTAGTTTCTTGACATAAACTATAAAAGCAAGATATCTATCACATATTGATATTTAATGCTCACATAGCACATAAAGTCATATATTAAGCTTGAACACTTTTGATCATTTGTTCTAAAGGTTCAAATGTTTATAGGCTTTTGATATTTAGGTGGATCTCGATCCAATGGGCTTTATGGCTGAATTACTTATGTAAACCCTTCCTTGTTATAGAAGTTTGAACAAATGGGGGGAAGTTGTAATTTTTATTATGTAGGGGCCGAGTCTTACGTAGACTGCCTACGTATCCCACCAGGGGAAATCATGCCCTATCATAGTTCGTTTTGCAAAAGAAGAATATATATTTTCCTAAATATCCTTTAAGCTAAACCTAGCTAAAGGCATCCCCAGACCAGGCCCGGCTAGGGCTTCCCGCGTATCCCTCCATAGGTACGTCAGGCCAGCGCGGTTCCTTACAATATTTATGGGGAGAGGGGGTAACTTTTTATATGCAAAAATGGGGACGCTTATTATCTACCCAAAAATACAGTTCCGCGAGTCGCTGTCCTTACGAACCCACTCTCTCTCATTCTTCTTCCCTCTCAGCACTGTGGTGGTAAGATGACTAAGATCTCTCCTGTACTGATCTTGAGCTCAAGCTTGAATGCGTGGCTGTTACACCTCGGAAAATTTCCCGTTGGTACGCAAGCAGACGAACTAGTGATGAGTGCGAGGAGTGCGAGTGTATAATGTTTCATGGGCAATGTAAGTAAATGAGCTAGTAATGCCTGAAAATGGATGAGGACGATTAGAACGAAAAGTCTTGGAAGAATGAAAAGTTGCAGGTTTGAAATACGCCCGGGTCGTAAGTGCAAATACGGACCGTAAACCGGTATACGGTCCGTAAATCGGGAGGTCGTAAACCGCTATGAAAAACTTCAACTTCCCGCCCACCGAGAAACGGTTAAATACGACACCGGAGAACGGTGAAGTGATTTACGACCGTAAACCATGGCCGTAAATCACCATGCATGTTGCCAAGGTTTCGTTTCAGCTTAAGCTTAAAGACGATCCGCGAGGGACGGTCCGTAAATTGGAATACGGACCG
>NC_081342.1:35698445-35734535 GCF_029784015.1 Lycium ferocissimum | reverse complement strand
CCATTGCTTGTTCGGAGATTTACGGGTACTTATTCTTTTGTGTACATAATTATGGGCATAGCGGGGTCTGTCCGCTCGTATGATATGTCAAACTCTTAGGGCTCGTAGTCACGTGTATGTGTGGATAGATATGTACGGCCTTGTCGGCCTATATTTTTGTATATCCATCTTCGCGGCCTCGTCGGCCCATGTACGTTGTTGTCGCACGGATGCCCGTGATATGATATATGATGGGCGTTGTCCAATGGGACTATTACGGTGTATAATTATAATATTTGAAACGATTATGGCTCACCTAAGTATTATGTGATTATATGATGATGGGTACCCGGGTGGGGTAGCACCGGGTGCTCGTCGCGGCCCCCCCTAGTCGGGTCGTGACAGTGGCACTCTTCTATGTCGTGCCCCATTGCTCCCATATGATATAGGCAAAATGTGTTCCAGCTGGGCCCTAATGGCGGTGGCTCATGGGCATGTTCCATGGGTCTAATCTTTCTTAGACTAGCCAGATTTCAGAATATGGGGGCGTATGATTCCTCGAAGATTGTGAAATCATATCGCCAGATGTAAGTACTGGCCATGAATCCTTCTCCAGGGATAAAAGGGTCATGAACTAGTAAGGTGTGTGGCCCCTACAAAGTTCCAATGATCCTATCATCAATCAGACTGTAAATTCTTCTCCTCAACCCCAGACACTCGTTCAGGGTATGACTAGCCTGGTTGCGGTGGAACGGGCACCTTTTGTATGCATACACCAACTCGGGCAGCGGCAACCTAGCCCTAGTGGTGCAAGGTACTCCGATAGCAACCATTCTCTCATATACCTGCTTGCAGGTGACAAGTCGCGGAGCCACTCTGAATGGGGAGGAATGGACTTTGAAGGCTATTCCCCACCAAGAAGGTTTAGAAGGACCCACCCTTAAAAAATTCTCTAATGCCATGGTGGAGGTTGCGAGTATTAGCATGGTGAGGGTGTATGAAAGTCAGATCCCTCGGTTGTTGGGGCATAATAATCAGATTCCTCATTGGCATTTTTCTCCTCCTCTGCGAACTCAGGAAATATCCTAAATGGTTCTTCATCCTCCTCAGCCTCTATTTCAATAGGCTCCATTTCCTCCTCCTCCATATTCTGAGGATCTTCCTTTTCCTCTTCTGGTTCTTCCTCCTCGATGAGTTCGGAGGCTTCTCGTTAAGGCTTGGACTCCTCTTGCGGGTCTGACTCCGTTACCCAATGATCTGATCCAGCTCCTTGGCTTTCATTCCTTCCTCCTGGAGTGACTTCTCTATGAGTCGTGTGCCTCCTCTCTAAAGGTATATAGTTCAACACTAAATTCCTTACTCCTTCCAGGACATTCCCATAGTATTGTTCCTGGGGTATGCCCTCTGGCGGGTTCCCCACCATTTCTAGTAGTCGGTCTACTTCCTTAATTTTCCTCCCTATTTCTTGGAGGTGCTTCTCCATTTGTAGCACCTTATCTCTCAGCATTTTCGCTGTCACTCCTAGAGTCCGCGTCTTTTGTTCTCCTTGGTTTGCCATTGTAAGTCAACCTTTTATGGAGATAAATCTGGGTAAGTTTTAAGCTTTTTGTTTTTCTTTTGGTATGTAGTTTTAGATCATCGGATCAAATGTATTCAAGCCTTAATATATGATAACACACATAGCAAGTAGGCATGTGAAGCACGTAGCAAGCATTCATATAGTTTGGCAGATATTTATACTATTCGCGTTCCTAAAACCTTTTTGAGTTAAGGCTCTCCTAATCGATTGAAGCATGTAGTGAGAGTGAACCATTGCCCTGAAAAATCATCATTAACTAATAAATAGTAATAAAATATCTTCCTCGAAGGGATTACAAATATGATGAAGCCGACAAGGGGCTCAATGTAAAATAGTAAATCAACAGAGTTCTCCTCCAGCGGCTGATGTCGAGGCCTGGCTTGTCTTGGCCTTCTTCACCCTCTGAAGGGTGGTCTGAATCCGAAGTCGTGCTTGCTACATTTCCATCCTTACTATTACTGGATCTGTTTCTTCTAAAATCTGGGCTAAGTTCTCATCCGTGCTTTCCAGAAATTCCTTCAGACGCTCTTCTTCTTGGGCATCGTGAGGAGGTGCGGGCCTTAGGATTGATGCACGGGCCAAGTGCCCCTATATCCATTCATGATACCCCGAGTCACACCCTACCTCGAACCTGTCTGGAGCTAAAGTATCTAGACCCCAACTCACGCGACCATTCCATTCCCTGAGGATCACCTCGGCGTTCTTGATCTTCTGCCCTGTGTGCTCAATGATGAACTACTCAGGATTTCCTACCTAATGTATCACTTGCCTCCTACCAAATTGTCTCAGAACCCAAGATGGATGGTAAGAGCGGACTCCTCGAACCCCGGCTAATGGCACAAAGGACAATTCTTGCCCCGAACCACCACATTTTCTGATATGAAGTCAGGAAACATCCACTGGTTTCTAACTTCTGTCAATTCCTCAAAGAAGCCAGCCTATGACCCTTTGAAGATGTAACCAAGTTTCAGGCAATAATTTGTAAGGCGATCTATCCGTCATTGTGGTTGCTCAAATACTGGACTTCCTTAGCCATGTTGATGTGTTTGATAATCCACCATTGTAACAACATGCTACATCCTTGGAAGTATCGGAAGCCATTCTGGCATTTGTCCAAAGCCCAGAAAATGTCTGCCAGGATGATGGGTGCTAAGTCAAAGTACCTTGTTTCTTAGTCCTTGGTTATACAATAGAAAATAGCATGGGCTAAGTAGATCAATCGGGTGTCTACGGCCATCGATTCGCCCTGTGGAAACACCATAATGCCTAGTAGGGCTATGGCGAACGCCAAGGGTCTAACAGCTTCCCACTCTTCTCTACTCTTGAACTCTATCTAATACAGAGTATACCCAGTGACATCTCTGATACAGATCACTAAAGGCTACGATGGGCCCTCGCGCCCAGGGTACCTCAGTCAGTGCAAGAAACTTCATGATTTGGCCGACTGTGGGCCTCTGTGGAAATAACCGGTGGTGATCTAGTTTGTGTCGTCTCTTTAGAGAAGTTACATTGGTGTGTATGGCATCCCTAATTTCCTCCAGGGTCGGAGTCATCTCAATTTCACCGAAGCAGAACATCATTTCCTTGTCATCTCAATGTCCGGCTAACACCTCTATTAGTTCCGAACGACCTTTCATCATCATGATAGCCGACAGATGACCTGGAGTGCAGGTAATTGTCTTTTTGTGAGCATCACCTAACCATGCCCACCAAACCCTCAATAAATCCGGAGCCTCAACGATTGTGTCAAAACGAATGCGGCCTTCCATCTACAAAGTAGAACGCCGTTAAGATTCCCCCATCCCCACATGATTAATGGCTCATCACATAGGCACTAAACATGCTTCCACATAGCATACAAATGGGATGCGGTGTTCTTCGAGTCATAGACAGTCCGAGCACAAGGTGGTCTCTCTTAATGATCTTTAGGTAGGTCTGAGATACCCAGAGCTTGCCTAGGTATGAATGCTCTAGTTCAGTAGGGATTTGGCTTAGCTCTATCCTAGTTTTACTAGAGTGGATTTTTTACAAAAGACCGGGAACCCGAGCGAACAACTGGGGCTGAACCATTAGGGTTGTTGGACGACCACGAACCAACCCTGCCTCATAACGGTTCCAAAAGAAGTATTTTGATTTTTTAGTAAAAGTACGACTACGTGCTCCGCGAAGTCGCCTTTGGAATAAAATGTAAAATAAATGTCATGAGCGGCGGAGTTATGATATGCATGCAATGACAGTTGATAATTGCAGGAAAGTAAACACATAAACAGTTAAAGAAAATATACCCACATTATATTGGAACCCTTATGGTTAGAACCGTTAAGTCCCCAACAAAGTTGCCATCTGTAACGGTTCGCATTTTCGTGGGCGGGGTTAGCGCTCAGAAAAGCTACTTCGAAATTATTGGTGCTCTTTCGGACTTTGTTTTAAAAGAGTCGCCACCTAATTTTTAGGAAATTAGGAAAACCAGTTTTGAAGGGTTTATTCATACGCCGTGAAAAATCCTTTTTAATCTAAAGTTCTAGGTAAGGGTTCTGGTGATCCCCTAGGGAAGGTGTTAGGAACCCTAGTATTAAGGATCTGTACTATACGGTTGACCTTAGAATTTCAATGTGTGAGTATTTGCATGAACTGTTTATTTGGTGTTTATTTTCCGCAAAAGCCTGTCATGTTGCATATCATTTTTTTTTTTTAAAGAATTGAATATATTCCCCTTACATATAGGGTACTTAGGTTCAGATTTATGGTATCCGAGTGTAATTAGTTCCTTCTATATATAAGGATAATAGTTTTTTTTAATGAAAAAAAGATAGAAAGTTTATGATTTGGATGAATGGGTTTTATTCATGCTTTTACTCACACGTGGACCTGGCCAATCCGTTTAATATGTTTCCAGAACATCCTTACCTAATTTTTATAAGGTGTAAATAGGAATATTTTTTTTATTCTACAACAAGGAGGATTCTTTATTTTTTTTGCGCATTTTGGTTTTTTAGAAAAAATAATCATACTTATTTTATCTATTTACACTATGGGCCTTAGTCACGTTTTAGTAATCCTAGATTTATATATAAAAAAAAAACCAAACGGAATTTTCTAACCTAAATAGAGACCTACATCATTTATTTTCAAAATTCCAAACTGAATGGGCTCTGGCCAATATCTTTTGGAACACTTAATTTTTGAGGAAAGGACTCAGGTGGGCTCTGGCCCAAAAACATTACATTTTTTATTGACTCAAAACCCAGAAAAAAAAAAAAAAAGAGACATGCTTCAATGATTTGAAAAGAAAAGAAGTTTTTCGCCCAATTTCTAATCCTCTTAATTTTTACACAAGTTGTTTATACCATTTTTTGCTTTTCTGAAATCTTTTCAGTTTATTACTTATTAAAACTAAAGTAGTTGCTTCCCATTTTTTAAGTCTTCAAAATCAATACGCATTTTTCCTAGATTTTCAAAAGAACGTTTTAGGTGCTAGAGTCAATCTAAACGGCATATGCACCGTTTTACGAAAGATGCCTAATTCACAATATAATGGTTCCAATAATGTTTGTGGGTTTCACAAATAATGAATACAATACAAGAAGGCAATTTAAGAAAATTGAGAAACTATAATAAAGAAAGTAAATTGGGGTGTACCAAAGCCCAACCATTTTCACCCATGGTTGGGCCTTCGTGTCATTCTTACCCATGATTGGGCCTTCAATATAGGAGCTTCTCTTTCTTTTCTTTTAGACTCGACAGACTGGAAAGAATTTCCCTATTGGACTTTTGACACAATAGGGCGGACCTTGGCGCAAGTGGCCATGCAGTGAAGAGGGGAAAAAACAAAAGACTCCGGTTAGTTTATATTTTACTGTTCCTATCATACAGATGATATACACACACAATATACACAATGCACTGCTGTTTACAAGTCCTATTCTATACATAAATATACACGTATACTAGCAACATATCCTATTCATTCATAAGCCCATATGATGTGCATATGTGTTTTCCATGTCCTTAAACTTAAACCACAAACCTAGGTAGTGGGAAGGCCAAGTCATCACCCCCTTTATTCGTGATGCCGCACAAGTTCCAAGAGGTTTCATGAACCTCCGGCATGGCCGGTCACCAGGGAAAGAGTCAAACTAGACCTCCCTTTCACCTAAACTGCCTCTCAAGCAACAATAAACAAGGAAGCCACATATCCACATACACACTTACATGGCTTGGAATAAGTAGGATAGGTCCAATATACATGTATATGGCACAACTATAAGTCCACTAGACCAGATGAAGACAAAGGGGAAAAATTGAATAGATTCAGTAGGCAATTTAATCTTATGAACCAAAGCCAAGACATCAAATATAACTTAAACATGGAAAAGAGAAGGCAATCTGCATGGGCCCAGTATGGCGAAGACTGAACTTAAAACAAGTAATCACAATACAAGCAACCGCATAGGAGTAATGCAGTTCTTAACAATATTAACTTCAAGTAGATATGGCAAGGTATAAAGACACGCAAGGATGGGGTGAATCTGCTTCTTGACATGGCACAACACCACAGATTTGGAATTCCTAAAGTACATGTAAAACTGTCTGAGCAAAATCCTCAAATGAGCCTAGACCTTTTATACATAGTTCAACTAAAGGTTCTTTCCACTTTTAGGAATTATGTTCTGAAATCTAAATGATCCTCACAGAGAGTACATGAAATAAACAAAGGGAACCAAGCTTTAACATACATGATATGTACCAATCCAAATAGGTAAAATCAGAGTTCTTCTTATTGAAACAGCCCATAGATGCACAGAAGATTCACAATTTTAGTCCAGAGTTTAAATTTCTTTTAAATCTTTTCTCCGTATCATATTCTAGTGCAGAAAACCCAAATTGATTTCAAGGGATGCACATAATTTAGGTTGGCCTACTCTTAGTTTTCACTTCTTCAAAACTGGGCAAGTACCACACATCCTTAACTGGTTTTAATGTTGCACAGAGAGGAAAACACACCTACCCAACATGCCAAGTTAGTCTTTATCTTCTACTTACGCTTTAGACTGATGGACTCAAAACACATTGTCCAATGGAAAGCATGACATATTGTCCAAAGTATCACAAAGAAAAGGGTCAAATATACCCCTCAGCCTATACTGCCACCTTGAATGAATGCAAACCACTGATTTCCTCATTTTTAAAGTGTTATTATGACTTGGGAAACAAATTGAAAACAGGCCATCTTTCAAGTACAAGTTGAAACCACATCAATGCACACAAAACTTATATGAGGATCTAACTCATGAGCCTAACTGAACCAAATGTTAAAGAATCTATATGGATTAGTATAGGTTTAGTGGATCTAGTATTATCAGAATTATACATACAGATATACAGGTTGTCACCACCCTTATTCCCGACACCGCACAAGTTCTAAGGGGTTTCATGAACCCCAGGCATGGCTGGATATCGGGGAGTTGCTAGACCGATCCCTCAAAACCTCCTCAAACTCTCAAACAAAATCAGTGTTGCCATAGTATACAACTATAGTCTCAAAGCAATGCACAAGTATCAACCTATGGGTGGTATTTTAAATACACGTAGCTTTTAAATGAATTCAGAATCATGACAAAAGACTGAAACAAGTATTGTAATGTAATGATATACATTCAATATATATATATATATATATATATATATATATATATATATATATATATATATATATATATATATATATATATATAACACTTTCAGAATACTTAGTCAAATAAATGGCCCAAACAAGTCATACTTTTTCATTTTCATAGACACCCTATCTATGGTTGGCCAATTTTTCTTATAGGTATGCACATAGTATATCCATGATATACACATGATATGTATATACCAAGTGTATACTCCCTTCTTTTACCTGTGTAGGGTCTATGTCTAACCACAGTCTTACATGTCCAACTACTATATAAAAGGCAAAATTAATCAAAGTCCAACTTTAATTTTCATGTACATCAAAATAAATGATTTATCAATTTCATATATTAGCAGTTCTTATAGTAGGAAGTTAGAATTTCTTTAAGGTGGTCACAGAAGCACAATAGGAGAGTATAAACAAAGGGTAAGATCCTGTAACTTGTAATCACCCAAAGGATAGAATTGTCACATCAAAAAGCCTAGGCCAAACAACATCAAATGAGACTAGGATTGTCCAGTTTTATATTCCCAGGAAAAGGCCATAGAAAGAATTTTTTATTTTTTTATTTAACACAATAGTGGTAAGAATGCATTACCCTCCCCCCCCCCCCCCCCGGCCCCCCAAATCTTCATACGGGTTACCAGTTAAGATGGACAGGGAACAGAGTCAACTACATATGTACCAATGAATCTCAAAAAAATGGCATAAAGTTCAAAACCCAATCTTCACATATTCAGACTCCTTTAAACTCCTAGCAGATGACATTTATTATCAACAACCTAAAGCTAGTTCATTGTTTTTTAGAAACAAAACCAAAGACCAACTTCTTGAAATGACCAAATCCATTACTCTTAACCTCCTAAGTGCATTCTAGACCTTTGAACATACTAGGTTTCCTAACCCTTTTTACCTTCAAACCTTTTGTAAAATGATGGGATTTAAGGAAGTCATATCCCTTTAAGACAAGACTATTTCCCATGGTATATAGGCTGGTCATGACACCCCTTATTTGGGGGATAGACAGTATGAGTCAAGTTAGGCTTGGCTCTTCTCTGCCCCCTTTTTGAGGTGTCTTGAAAAGACCATTCTAAATTAAGTGGCCCATACTGCCCTTAAGAATACCTACCATTCCCCCATGATCAACATCAAACCAATTCCCATTTACCACCATTCATTTTAGAGCATAGACACAATACATTAATTATTTCATCCTCCTAATTCTATGTATAACAAGATTTTTTAAAAACACTAATGATACAGATGAAAGTCTTATTAGACAGATCACAATTTTTGTTCTTTTAGTCTAAGTTATAATATACTGTTCAGTAAAGTCCAGGTGACACAATTTAGTTTAAGTAATAAAAGGCTCTTACTAACTTAAGATTAACTAAGTGTTCATTTCTAAGTTCAGACCAAGGTAAGTGCCTGCACATGACCAAGTCCCCACATAAACACCATACCAACTTTAAAACACATTCCTCAGGAAGCAAACAAACACTCAAAAAGTCAATCCTCAAGAAAAGAAAAGAAACATGGATTCAAACACTAAGTGAGCAACTTACCTCTTTAGGACTTAATTAATGGCAATTTTGACCTCTCTAATCATGACAAAGACATGACAGCCACCTACTTTTTGTTTCAAACTTAGTTTTAGGCAACATGAAATTCAAAAATCCCCAAGGCATGACAAAGATGTAACAGACAACTATCTTTTTATTTTAATTTAGCTTCAGGCAACAAGAAATCACAAGAATTTTTCCCCAAGGCATGGCAAACCACCCTTGACCAATTACCAGCTCTTACTGAACTCCACAGTCATGAGAACAAGGTCTAGGGAGTCAAGGAAGCCTTAGGGTCCTGAAAGAAGGACAGGATAGGGTGAGGTCATCACCTCCCCATCCCTTTCCTACACCTTACTTTCAGTAAAAAGGGATCAAAGGCCTCACTGGTCATTACCTCCAGTTCATGCCTAAGCTCATCTTTTACTCTCCCAAAGCAACCCTACCCCTTTTACCTTATTCTTCTACCAAATGCCCATCACCAAAACTTATGGACAAGAGTGGGTTGACACTGCTTATCCCCTTAAAATGGTCTCACCTAGACCCCCTAATTAATCACATAAATTAATAGTTCCTAGTCAACTTCAGTTTTAAGACCCTACTCTGTGAAGCCATATTGAATACCTTTAGCCATTAATACTCAAGAAAGTGGAACAATTAAATCACTTAAGAGTTCAAAAATCAAGTTGAATACCAAACTCCAGGTTCAAAACCGTTCCATCTCGAATTGGTCATCCATTTTCAGACAGTTAAAGGTACATCAGGCCTCAAATCATCTTTTAAAGCTATCTTACACTTCTTTTGAAAATTCAGACATGAACCAGATAAGTGAGAAATTCTGATAATATGAATGCCAAGTTTGAGCTCTATTCAAATGAAACCACACATGATACCTAGTCCATATGGTATTCCACTTTATTTTAAAGGATTCCTACCACTTTGTGGATCACTATTAATTCATAATGCACCATTTAAAGACCTATTATATCATGAATAGACTAGAAACCCAAAATTTCATCTTTAGACTTCTTTATCCTATTCTGGGATATTGCTACTTTAAAGTTGTCCTTATTGCATAATTATACAACTATTCAAAACTATTTGATTATCTCAAACACATTCAAGCAGACCTGGGAAGGCTTAGACCCACACAAATGCTAGCAACCCTTAACTCCAAATGCCTCAGCCAATTGTCACAGAATTCTTATAGACATGCCTAATTTCCCTAAGCTCTGTTTTAACCTAATCAGGATCTTTCCTAGGTTTTATTCCAATCCTAGCTCATGTCACTTAGTTGATACCAAACAAGTATGCAGGCCCATACAAGGAAAGATTTAGGAAAACAAAAGTCATGTTCTTATTCAGAAAAGGAAAGACACTTACCTCAAATGCTTCAAATAGATATCACAACATTTTAATTTTCTACCACATTAAACAGGATTAGTATTAACTTAAAAGTTCATCAAATTAGGATCATGACTTATATGATCACATCCTTATCAGATTTAAGCATTGAACAACAAAGGTAAGAACCTTTAATATCTAGCAGAATACATGAAATTTGTTCCAACATTTTAAAGCAAACAATGCATTATTTGAGCATACACACTTAGTCGACCTCAAGAAACTATTTATTAGTGTCAAACATGTGTTTTGAAAATAAAAGGAATAACCTCTACATCGAAGGCAAGCTAATACACCTTAATCAATACCTAATCAACACATCAATTCAACTGAACCACAGGCAAAGCTGCGTGTCATACACACACACTATAAACTTTCCATTTCTAGATGAGAGAGAAGAAGATTTTGCAGGCAGCGCTAGGGTTTTATCAAGAAAGATGAAGAGAGAGAAAGGGGAGGGGGAGGTTTTTTTTTTTTTTTTTTTTTGAAATGGGAAAATGAAATAAAGGGGTGACGGGGGGGGGGGGGGGGGGGTATTACCCCTTTAATGTTTTAAACGACTGGGCCTGGTCTCAGCCTAGTTTGGGCTGGACTCGGTCCAGATTTAAAAGAGTAAAAAGGGGCCCTTTAATTTGTATACATATATATGTATACCTGGTGTGTGTGTGTGTATATATATATATATATATATATATATAGGTAATTAAAATTGATAATATTTTAATTATAGATAAAATTAGGACATATTTATTTTATTTCATTAAAATAGTTAAAAATTTGCCAAATTATGTCAATGGGCCTAAAATTGCGAACAGGGCCCTAATGTATTCTGATCCAACCAATTATTTCAATTATGGCCAAATTTTGGCCTTAATTGATTTTAATTCAGCTGGTCATTTTAATTATGGCCATATTTGGCCTAATTAGTACGTTTAAAAATTAAATTGCATTAATGACCTTGATTAATTTAAGCCAATGAATTTGGTAATTTCAATCAAGGCCATTAAAAGTTTAATTTTGCATAATTGACCCAATTTCCTTGAACCATGAATTGGTCGAATTAATTGTGGCCATAACAAATTAATTTAACCTCAATTTGCAATAAGGACCACTTACTTAACTAATTAAAATATGTATAGATAATTATACATGAATTTTGATAAAACACACAATCGTGCAAAATTTAAAGATTAAAGGGTGAAATGGTTAATTATTTAAATTACTCAAAATCCATGGATTAAAGGGAATAAAGTATTTCCTAATTTTGACAATTTTAACAATTAAATAATAATAATTATTTTAAAACAAAACGCCCTTTTCTCTTTGATTAAATCAAATAAGTATCTTATAAATGTCATAAAAATGCCAATTAATTTCTGAACAACTTTGTGATGTCATGAAAACCTTTCACCAATTTAATGGAGCAAAACATTGTCCTGAGCAATTTTATAAAATTATTTAAACCCTTTAAGGCTCATAGCTTATTTTATTTATTTTCCAAGGACTCTGAGTAATTAAAGTAAATTATGGGAGGTCAAAAATTAGGTGTCAATAACTGCCCCTTTGGTGTTCGGGGATGGCGGGACCATCCCTGAGTAACGAAATTTGACTAACCCTAATTATTGACTGACCTCATTTCATCCTTTATCATTTATGCAATTTTCAGATATGTGGCCGGATCTTGGTCTCTGGGTTTCCTACATATCTTAGGTTACATAAGAACTCAGGCTACTTGTAGTTCAACTCAACTAGAGACTTTTAAGCGATTTAGAAGGAAAATCCTGAAACCTTCAGTGTTGTGACTGGGTTTTATCGGACGACTATTAGAATGTGACCGAACCTCTGGTCTTGAGTTCACCTACATATCCCTGTCCTCTGGGAATCAGGTAACATGTAGTTCGACTTGCTAGAGAAGAATATGTCCTTTATGCAGGCATACTTTCAGATTTCCCGGTGTGTCACCAACCGGTCGCAGTTTTCAGAAGAGAAAATAAAACAAGACAAAATTGTGGCTGAGCCTGAGTTTGGATAGCTTCAAAATCATGGCCGGAGAGCTTGACTCTCATGGTCACCCTATTTTGACCCGCTACGTAAGAAAAAGTTCCATGTTTGCTCCGCAATTTGTCTGGATCTGGTTCAGTAAGCCAGCCTCTTTCTGGCAGCTGTGTGCCTTTTCCCTGGATTTGACAATATGCAGATATCTTTTGCGGAATTTAGATGGATGTCCCTCTTAGTTGATTGTATGAATGACCTTCTTGGCTATTTGAATGAATGGCCCTCTTGGCTGTTTGTATGAATGGCCCTCTTGGCTGTTTGTATGAATTGCCATTTTTCTTGTTTGTATGAATGGCCCTCTCTGCTATTTGTATGAATGGCCCTCTCAGTTGTTTGTATGCATGGCTCGCTTAGCAGTTTGATATGAATGACCCTTTTGGCTGTTTGTATGAATAGCCCTCTTGGAAAAAATAAATGAATGGTCCTCTTGGCAAAAAATTAATGAATAGCCCTCTTTGCATGTAGATGTCAATTATGGCCCTTGTGGCCGGATAATCTTTCTTTCATCTATTGTATTGGTTGTTGACCCTTGTGGCCGGATATGCCCTTTCATCCTTATCATGACCCTTTTGGTCATATATATCTTTATGCTCACCAGTTGTGACCCTCTTGGTCTGATTCATATTTGATGTTCACTCTTTGTGTAACCCTCTTGGTCGGATTTGTCTTTACGCATATTTGCTCTGTGACCCCTTTGGTCTCTCTCCACCGGGCTGAGTTTTCTTTCTGCCTTTACTGTTTCCGCCTTTGCTGTGAGTAAACCTGTTGGTGGTGTATCTGCTGTCCTATAAAAGAAAACCTGCATCCACAGAAAAATTGTGAGTTTCCTAGGAAGCCGATTAGCATTGTTGTCTTCTCGTCTGGTGTCTCCTCTTGATGCTCCTTCGAACCCTCTTGGGCTCGGTATTTTGAGAGATGTTTTTGGGATGTAATCATGCTATATATATATATATATATATATATATTATATATATATATATATATATATATATATATATATATAAAACGCATGTTATTTTTTCCTTAAAGTAAATGCTTGTTTCGTTTTTATGTGTCATGACGTGTGTTTTCTTCTAATGAGGTCTTCCGATTCTTCTCGGAGGCATGATTGCTGACTTTCGTATGGGTAGAATTTTTGAGATCTTTCTCAAAAATTCTGCCCCTGTTCCAGAACTTGCTCTGAGGAACCCTTGTCTCGTCTTGCTATGCCAGAATTTTTGAGGTCCCCTCAAATATTCTGCGCCAGTGTATTGCTTTACTTTATCTCTTCCCTTGTTGACTGTTTTTAATAGGAATTTTTTAGGGAACCTCAAAAATTCAGCCCCAGTGCAGGATTGACAATGCCTGATTCTTGTACCGGCCATTACAAGATTGATCTTGTTGACTTTTCCCATCTTATTGTCTCTGTGGTTTCCCTAGGGGTTTCTTGGTTTTTCTTTTGTGATGACCGAGCTCGAGAGCGCCTAAGTATCCTGTCGTAGCAGGAATTCAGGCCGAATGTAGTTCGGAATAAAGTAATTGAAATTTTATTTTACTAATAAAGCGACCGGGTCCGGTATGGACTGCCTATGTATCCCACTATGGGGAATTCGGGTCATTGTATAGTTCATTACATAGATGATTTGTTTTTCTCCTATTCTAATATGATTACAAGCAAAAGGTACGATTACAAGGAAATAATAATGCGATTACAAGCAAATGGAATCCTAGATGTAGTATCTCTTGAGCGCGTCTGCATTGATGGCCTTGGGCCACACTTGTCCATCCATCTCGGCTAGGACAACGGCTCCTCCTGAGAGTACTTTTTTGACCATGTATGGTCCTTGCTAGTTCGGCGCGAATTTCCCTTTATATTCCTCTTGGTGAGGGAAGACTCGCTTGAGTACGAGTTGTCCAATCTGGAAAAGTTGGGTTCTGACCCTCTTGTTGAAGGCTCGAGACATCCTTTGTCTGTATAGCTGTTCATGACACACTGCCACCATTCTCTTTTCCTCTATCATGGCCAGCTGTTCATAACAATTTCTGACCCATTCTGTATCTTTCAGCTCTGCCTCTTGGATGATCTTGAGTGAAGGGATTTCCACTTCTGCGGGTATGACTGCTTCTGTACCGTTGATAAGAAGGTATAGGGTTGCCCCAGTGGAAGTTCAGGCTATCGTTCTGTACCCCAACAGGGTGTAAGGAAACTGCTCGTGCCAATTCTTGTAGTTGGCGACCATTTTTCTCAAGATTCTTTTGATGTTCTTGTTGGCAGCCTTTACGGATCCATTCATCTGTGGCCGATAGGCTCTGTGGTTGATTTTGAATTGCTCACAGATATTTTTCATTATATGGTTGTTCAGATTGGCACCATTGTCTGTGATGATGGATTTTGGCACACCGAAATGACATATCAGATTGTTTTTTACGAAGTCAGCCGCGACTTTCTTGGTCACTGACTTGTGGGAAATTGCCTCAACCCACTTAGTGAAGTAATCTATACCGACTAAGATGAAAGATGCCCGTTGGAGGCCGGAGGCTCTATGGGTCATATGACATCCATTCCCCATGCCACGAAAGGCCAGGGTGAGCTCATTGCATGTAATTCTGTGGGTGGAACCTTGATTAGATCCCCGTGTATCTGACACTGATGGTACTTTTGCATGAATTTACAGGAGTCATGCTCTATGGTCATCCAATAATATCCCGTCCCCAAGATTTTCTCAGCAAGGATGAATCCATTTATGTGGGGTCCGCATGTCCCTATGTGCACCTCTTTTTAGCAATTTTGTGGTCTCTTAGGCAACCACACACCGCAGCAACCTAAGGTCAGGGGTCCTTTTGTACAGTACTTCCTTGTTCAAGAAGAAATCATTAGCCAATCTCCTGATGGTCTTCTTTTGATTTGCTGAACTCTCTGGGGTTACTCTCCTTTTTCCAAGTAGGCCTTAATTTCGGCATACCATGGTTGGCTATCTGGTTCGGCCTCGACGTGAGTGCAGTGAGCCTATTATTCTCTCAGCGTGATCTCTAATGGGTCAATGTGGGTACTCTCAGGGTGCTGGATCATAGATGTTATGGTAGCCAATGCGTCTGCGAACTCATTCTGAGCCCTTAGAGTATGCCTGAAGTCAATACTCTTGAATCTCCCTCACAATCTCTGTACCAGATTCACATATGGAAGTATCTTATCATTTTTTGTTGCCCAGTTTCCTTTTACTTGATTTATAAGAAAATTGGAGTCCCCGATTACCAACAACTCATGTATGTTCATGTCCAACGCCATCTTGAGGCTGAGGATACGTGCTTCGTATTCCGCCATGTTGTTGGTACATGTGAAGTTGAGTTTTACGGCCATCGGATAGTGTTTCCCTGTTTCCGATATCAACACCGCCCCAATGCCTGATCCTTTATAGTTGACTGCTCCATCGAAGAACAGTCTCCAGCCCGAGTATGGTTCTGCCACCTCTTCTTCCATAGTCATCACTTCTTCGTCTGGGAAGAAAGTCCTTAATGGTTCCAGTTCATCATCGACGGGACTTTCTGCCAGCAAATCCGCTAAGGCTTGTCCCTTGATTGCCTTTTGTGCTACGTACACGATGTCAAACTCGCTTAGTAGCATCTGCCATTTAGCCAATTTTCCTATGGGCATCGGTTGTAGAAAATGTATCTCAGCGGATCCATTCTGGATATGAGGTAAGTGGTAAAGACCGATAGGTAGTGCCTTAATTTTTGGGCAATCCAGGTCAAAGCATAATAGGTCTTCTCTACGAGCTTATAGCGCGCTTCGCAGGAAGTGAACTTCTTACTCAAATAGTAGATGGCATGTTCATTTTTGCCCTCCTCATCATACTGGGCGAGCATGCACCCGAAAGCTTTTTCTGATACAAACAGATACAGTAACAGAGGATTCCCTCGCCTGGGCCGCACTAAGACGGGAGGATTGGAAAGATATCTCTTGATTCTGTCAAATGCCACTTGGCATTCCTCTATCCAATTTGTGGGAACGTCCTTTTTTAGCAACTTAAGGATTGACTCTATAATCACATTTGACTGGGCTATGAATCGTCCAATGTAGTTCAACCTTCCCAGGAAGCTCATAACTTCTTTCTTGGTTTTGGGGAGTGGTAGCTCCTGGATTGCTTTAATCTTAGCGGGGTCTAGTTCATTACCCTAACGACTGACTATGAATCCTAGGAATTTACCTGCAGGCACTCCAAATGCGTACTTTGCAAGGTTCAGCTTTAGATTGAATTTGCGAAGTCTGTCGAAGAACTTATGCAAATGCATGGGATGCTCCGAGCTTTCCCTTAATTTGATGATGACATCGTCCATATAGACTTCAATATTTTGATGCATCATATCATGGAAACAGGTATTCATAGCTCCCATGTATGTGCCGCCAGCATTTTTGAGGCTGAACGACATCATCCTGTAATGGTAAACTCCCCAGGGAGTAATGAAGGCTGTCTTTTCATTGTCTTCTTCGCTCATGAGTATTTGATGGTACCCAGCGAAACAATCCATGAATGACTGCAGCTCATGCTTGGAACAGTTGTCTATCAGAATGTGGATGTTTAGGAGAGGAAATTTGTCTTTTGGACTGGCCCGATTGAGATCTCGATAGTCTACACAGATTCGAATCTTTTCGTCCTTTTTGAGTATTGGCACTATGTTGGCCACCTAAGTGGGGTAGGACGCGACCTCCACTATTCCAGACTCAATTTGTTTCTCCACCTCGTCTTTTATCTGGTTACTCATGTCAAGCTTAAATGTTCGGGTTTTTGGCTTAACCGGAGCGAATCCTTCTTTAATAGGCAATATGTGGGCTACAATTTCAGTGCTCAACCCTGGCATATCCACGTATGACCAGGCGAAGACATCTACATATTCCTTTAACAAAGCTATGAGTTCCTCCTTCTGTGGGGTTCCTAAGTGAGCACTGATTCTTGTCTCCTTGACATCGTCTTCGTTATCGAGGTTGATCACCTCTGTTTCATCCATATTTAGCATTTTCTTTTCTTCTAATTCTTCCAATTCTTCTACTAGTCCCTCTGGTATCATTGTCGATTCATCGTACTCCTCGTATTCCTGTTTTCTATTTTCCTCATTCGTTTCCCAACACGTCATGACATTTTCAGTTGTTTTATTATGGTTACTACTTAAAAGGCAAGGCAAAGTAAAGTTAGGTTTATTATTATTCGTTACACATAGTTAGTTAGAAAAACCTTCATTATTATTATCTGATAAAGATACTAGTTTTATGCAGATCAAGGCTTTTTATTAATTCAAGAATAATTGACTACAACTGTGGTCCTGGTTCAGAACAACGTCGAACCATTTCCATTTTTAAACTTTAAGAAGTAATTTAGAAAAGGTGATCATTCGGGCCTCAGTCGATGTCGCCGCTTTTAGCAAAAGGTTTTTAGAAAAATCCATCTCTTTACTGAGGAGCCAAGAGGGGAGTGGATGTTTAATTGCTCAGGCGCTCTCCCGGCCTCAGGCTGCGTATGTTGGGTGTCTCCTGACTTTCTTCAATGATCGCATAGCTTCCCTCTTCTTGGAATAGCGACTTGAGACTCCCATCCATTTATTCTAAGTTCAGCTTCGATATCTTTCTGGGAATGACTGGTATAGACCCGGAATTGGACGAGGTAAACTCCTTATTCTGGGCTCTCTCTTGATTACCGTTGTGAGCTCATCTTCGCTGGGAGCATACCCTAGACCGAAGTGGTAGTTTTCTTTTGGGATTGGCATAGGCTCCATTATCCCTTCAAGGTCCCTTCCTAGACCCTTTCCCATTTCAAAACCATTCGTCAGCATGGTAGAAGTAATCATCCTGTAGATTGCTAGCATAGGCTTATCAATCTCTTCCTCCGCATGTGTGGCCCCAACGTATTCCACTACATGAAAGTTTGGTAAGTAAGGGCTCCCTTCGATCACGGTCAACATCTGGTCAAGACGGTCCCGTTTGGATGTTTTGAGAGTTTGAGCAGGTTCGTATGATGATTTTGGACTTGTCAAAGAATTTTGGTTAGATTCCGATGAGTTCCGGATGTGTTTAGGTTGTATGGTGTTCGTTTTTTGTTTTAACGCCGTTCTAAGCAAAAAGGGTACCATAATGAGCAAACGAGCTTTGATTTGTGTTTCGATTGAACCGTTAGATCCGTATCGTAATTTCAGAACTGTAGCAACAAGAATCATCGCGTTTCGCCATCGTATGAGGGAGATATGGGCATTTTACTAAAAATTTGCTGTGCAGAATTTTCTGGTGTGCTTTGCTGAAAATTACGAAATTGCCACTGAGATCGTCCTTTAAATATTTGAGTTCTTCCAAAAATTGAACCAACCATATCTCACTCATTTTAAGGCCAAATGAGGTGATTCAAAAGCCTAACTTGAGTGAAATTTCACAAGGAATTTATTGGAATTATCAAAAGTGAACTTTAGGATCGTTATAGCACCAGAAATGGGTCAGCCAGCTGGGCGTTTCGTTCTTATTATATGCTTGGAGTTTCTCACAATCTTAGAAGCTCGATCTTGGGAGACTTGAAGAGACTCTTTCAAGAATTATCATTTGGGTAAGATTCTAAACACCTTTTTATGATTATTCCATCGTTTAGTAGGATTTTAGGATTTTTCATGTAAACCTTCGGGTATGAAGTTGGGTTGGATATTGTCCTAGGTTGGGCCGTGTTGTGTGATTGGTACTAGCCACCCCATTTTGTTGTGACTTATCTTTTTCTATTGTTGTTGGCTTGATGCAACGTGGAGATAGTACATATTGGAGACTGTTGATATATCTTGACCATGATATTGTAGTATCTTACTTGTTGATGTTTGATACGAGGATAGTGTTCTATTATGGCTTATTTTGTAGCCTTTTCATGATATTGTTGGTGTGCCCATGCGGGGTACTTGTGATATTGATTTGATTATTGATATTGAGCTCATACATTGCACGCATTCTCATCCTTCGTGATATACTGTTGATACATTGATGATATTGAGGAAACATTGTTATGAGCTAGGCTCAGTTAGATGAGAGTGACGTGAGTATCGATCTCCGATAGTTATCCCGAAATTGAGGTTGTGCGTAGAAATTGCCGAGGTTGTTGCCGGAATAGTGAGGTAGCGGTTGCCGAGCTTGTTACCTGAACCGTAAGATACATGGACTTAGCAAGTCCCCTATGGGGTGTGCTACCAAGATGTGATGTTAGTACATGCTTACATAACATATGCATTGCATACACATTTCATACATTATTGCATTGCATTGTACTATGGTTTCTATTGTGATATTATTGTGATGTACTTGTGATATTCGAATTCGGACTGAGTATTTTGAGGCTTGACACATTTGAGTTTAGATGCTAAACATAGGTGATGACGTGTACTTGGATTCTAGCTCATGTTTGACTTATACCTTGTTGATTTACCTGTTTATCTTACTTTATTATCTTGATATGTGTTAGCTAAACTTAGTCAGCCTGTGATACCTACATGTACTTATTGTTCGTACTGACCTGCACTTGCTTCATTCTTTTATGAATGAAGAGTTTCAGGTGGGATTGACATCTGCACCTCGTGACTGATATTCGAGGATGGCTGATTCGAGTCCTTCAGGGTGAGCATGAGGACGTTCACAGCCCGATGAGTCTTTCAATCATTATGTCTTCATATCTATTCTGAGGCATGATCTCTGAGACTACTTATGTTTTATTAGGATTCAGACTTGTAGTATTTAGTTAGATGCTCTTGTATGACCAGACCAGATACTGGGGCGGATTTCGTTTACTTCCACATTTTCTTATTTATATTATATTTGTGAGGCTTTCACCATTTTGCTTCTTCTGTTATTTTCTATTATTTATGAATGTTGAGTTAAGGATTCACCTACCGAGGTGGGAAAGGTAGGTGCCCGCACGACTTAGTGAAATCGGGTCATGGCAGGATTTTATAACTATAAGGAATTATATGAGCTATATGTGGAATTACTCAGTTACCTAGTATCTTGGATTATCCGGTTAAGATGTTCAGTTCTCTACTAGTGCCTGAGGATCAGTACATTCAGAGAAACCTAGAAAACATAGATTACCCCAGTATTGTCTTCCATCTTGAGATTAGAGGATAGGTAGAGCGCTTTTCAGACGTCTCAGGATATATATCATGAACATGTATGTTAGACCTTTAAGGAAGTTGTGATGACCATTTAGCGTGTTCTAGTTACTATTCTAATATTCAGATGTCCTATATGAAGCCCTATAAGAACGGAAGAGTATCAGATGGTTGAGATTTGAAATTTCATTCTGAAGAGATTTATGAAGTTTGATAAAGAAGACAAGTTTACCCTTGATACTTTAGACTTCAAGAGATTATATGCAGGATGGGACAAATTCGGATTGGGAATCTATACATCCAGTCTTTCATATGTCCATGCCTCGTACATGTGTTGGAAGTTCTTCTAGAGTTGCGCCAGTTGATGATTTTCAAATTACAGAACAGTTATCGCTTAAGAGAGTCTCTACTACCCTATCATATCACCAAGTTTAAGATTCGGGGATTTAGAACCAAAGAGGTAGCCTCGATAAAAGTACTATGAAAGAATGTGAATATAAAGGAAATGATTTGAGAAGCTGAGGAAGACAGGAGATTCCGATATCCATGCTTGTTTTACCAAGAGCGGACCAAGACTGAAACATCACAGCCTTCAGGTACATATATGTTGTTAGTTACTGTTATTGGTCGTGTGGGGCCATTTTTGTTAGTGCTTGTTGTAGCCCTGTGTGGCATTATGTAGTTTGGGTTGTTGTGTGGCAGGTTGGTAGTGGTGCAGTTATAGAGGAGACTCTGCTGAAATTTTTATAGAATCTCTGGAAGTTAACATTCGAGGATGAATGTTTCTACGGGGGGAGGAATATTATACCTTGTGGTTTATACATTTAGAATCATCGTACGTAAGTTATTTTAGTTTAGATGTCGGGATTTGGCTTTGGAGGTTATATGAGATTGGACATGCCTAACTTATGCTTAAAAGTGTTTAAGTTCATGTTTGTGAAGTTATGGAAGGATTAGAGAATAAGTGAATCGAAGCGGAAGGGTTTGTTAAAAGCTATTTTTGGAAAATATAGAATACAAACCGTAATTAAGGATTTTAAAAATTTCCAGAGAAGGCAATTTTGGAGGTGGTGGTATTATATGACCAACTATACGGACCGTAGAATTTTATATGGCCAGGATGTATGCCATATAACGTTATACGATCAAGGATACGGATTGTGTATATATATATATATATATACATATATATGATATTACACCTCGCAAATTTTTGCGTTGGTTGTGTTAGATGTAAACTAGCATAAGTTGGAGAGGCCATGGAACCCTTATAAGGGTAAGGAAGACTTTTAACAAGTTTTAAGAAAGTATCTAAAGGTTCCGGGATCAAGCGAATCGAAGAAATTAAGTTTGTCGAAACTTTGAGAAAACTTGGCAAAATTCTGGACAGGATTTTTTGTCCAAATTGAGGGAGGTACATATGAGGAGTTACGGAATGCATACCTACGTAAATTCAAGTTCGGAGAGTATCCTTTTCAATGCAACTGACAGATTGAAAATCTGAAAAGCACGGCCAAAGATACGACCCGTATAAAATTATACGATTTGAGATACGGACCGTATAATTTATATGACCAACAAATACGGCCAATTAAATAAAATGTCGGCGGAATTTCTTGTCACGACCCGACCGGAGGGCCATGACGGGCACCCGGTGCTGACCCACCCTGGCACCTCCTATACGTACTCTCATATTCACATCTAGGTGAGCCACATGGCTTACTCATAATTTACATACATCAATAGTACTAATCTCATTGGGCAATAACACATTTATATCATCATCAACAGAAATGCCCATATCCAAATACATGAGCCGACGAGGCTATCAAAATAATATACAAAATATGAGCCAACAAGGCTGCAAGACATCTAACCATACACAACTGCCTATGAGCCTCTAACAAGAGTATGTCACATCATATAGGCGGGACAGGACCCCGCCATACCCATATGTATGTACACAAAAGAATAATACCAAAAGATGTAGCTCCGGACGAAATGGAGCTCCTCTATGCAATCCCTGAATAAGAAATCTATAGACCAAGCCTGTCTTCCTATCCACCTGCGGGCATGACGCAAAGATCCATAAACAAAAGGACGTCAGTACGAATAATGTACTGAGTATGTAAAGCATAATCAACATCATAATAGGAGCATAAGAAATAGCGTAAGAAGTAGCAAAAGGAATAGCATAAGATAGAAGAATCAGGACGCAGTAAAGCCCTTTGTACCTCTAGTAGCCATCATCATATTTACTTACTTGTCTTTCATAGGGGCTTTCCATTTACAATGCTTACTCATGCATATATACATACATATACATATTCGTACTCGTATTTATATCGTACCCGACCACAAATGTTCGGTGATTCACATACCCGGCCATGACAAGGCTCGGTGATTATAAATACCTGGCCCTACCAAGGCTTGTTATCCCTACCCAACTGCAGAGGTGCACGCGCGATAGGTATCATACCCGGCCATATAAGCTCGGTGTTACATAATAGTCATAAATACTTAGACATGTATACATAAAAGTCCATAAGTATCATCAACAACATTGCCATCATCGTTTTCGTTACATCTATCCTTAGAGGATTAACTTTCATATAAAAGAGGTACTAGAAATGTGAAAGTATCGAGAATCATGAGCTTTGGTAATCTTAGAGATAGAGTCATTTAGAAGACATTATGGAACTCATGAAAGGATATATAACAAAGGAACCATGCCTTAATGAAAGAAGGGTTAGTCTTACATACCTCTTTGTCTTCTTAACTACTTAACGTTCATCGTCGAAGCTTGAACAATCTACATTTAGAAGGATTCATACTGTGGTTAAGCCTTAATGATACTCTTAAATTCAAACTAGAATAATTCATGATCTAACGAAAATTGGGCGACATTTCCCCCATTTTTTCGACTTCCACCATATTACAAAACAACCCCCAAACATCCATAATAACACCCACAATATCATCATCAAGTAATCACATTCCATTGAGCCTTCAAAATTCATCTTTATGTTAAACTTATATTAAAACATCATGCCCAACCTTAGCACATTTTCATACACTACTTCCTCATCACTATTACTACCTTCCATAACAAGATTATATCCATATTATACTAAGAATCATGGCTCAAGTTAGCTTACTACTCAAAAACATCATAAAAGTTACATTTAACCCTCATTTTCTACTTCCTTCTTCTACCCAAGTTCTTCAACAACCAAGCATTAATGAGGACATGAAATAAGCATGAAAACTAACCTTTTATCTTATGGGAATGAGCATTGGAGCAGCTATCAAATTAGGTGAAAACCCTAGCTTCAATACTCAAGAACTCCTTGTAGTCTACTAATCCTAGCAAGACGCCTAACACATGGGTACCTTGATTCTTGCCCCTTTGATCTTTGTTTTGTCTTGGGTTGGGGTGGAATATGCTTAGAGAAGGGTTTTGAGCTCTGAAGACTTGTGGAAGATGAAAAATGAAATAAATGAACAAAGGCCATCTATTTATACAAAACAAAAAAATTCAGCCTGATGGACTTATACGGACCACTTATACGGTCTGTATAATATTATACGGTCTGTATAAGTGGACCGTATAACACCACCATAGGAAAGTCCCTTTCTGAAATATATTATGTTATACGGACCCCCTTATACGGACCGTATAAGTGGTCGTATAACACCACCAAGAAAATGACCCTTTCTGTAAAGGTCGTGTTATACGGACCCTCCTTATACAGACCGTATAAGTGGCCGTATAGCTCCCAGTTATGCGAAACTTCCTTTCGTTGATTCGTTTGACTTCCAATCCTTGTGGAACCTTCTTGGCACTTACATAATACTTCATTAACCATACAATAGGCCCTATAGCAGCCTCTCAAGACATCATCAAATAAATATTAGCTCAATTATAGTGAAAACCTTTCTGAACACGACTTATATTTCACTTCCTTCAACAAACTAAAGCTCATATATTCGTGTGACTTCAAAATCTTATAGTATGCGCTTTAAGCTATCTTATACTTCCCTTAATCTTGTAAGGATTTCAGAATCACCTTAAGCTCACATTAGTCTATTCACAAGGCAACAAAATCCAGAATTTTCGAGGTGTAACATTCTTACCCCCTTAGTAACATTCGACCTCGAATATTCAGTTCTTGGGGATTCTATAAGAATTTCACCAGAGTTTCCTCTATAATATGGCACTACCATCCTGCAACAACAACCCAAAATACATCGCCTCACAGGGATACATCAACAACATCAATAACCATGGCCACACACGACCAGGAAAGCATTAAGGAAAGCACTACATACCTGAGGATAATGGCGTCTGTGCCTGAGTTTCCTCTGGGGGTGAAAATAAATGCGGGTACCTGAACAATATGTCTTCTTCGGCTTCCCAAGTCATTTGCTCTCTATTATTAGTCTTCGATAAAACTTTAACTGAAGCTACCTCTTTGGTCTTGAGTTTTCGTACTTGCCTATCTAAAATGGCAATGGGGACTTCTTCATAAGACAATTGTTTGGTAACTTGGCCATCATCTATTGGTACAGCTCTAGAAAGATCTTCAATGCACTTACGGAGCATCAATACATGGAAAACTGGGTGAACTGACTACAAATCAGGAGGGAGGCCTAATTCGTAAGCCACCTGGCCTACCTTGCGTACAATCTCATAAGGTCCAATGTACTGGGGGCTAAAATTTCCCTTCTTGCCAAATCTCATGACGCCCTTCATTGGCGACACCTTCAAAAATACCCAATCTTTCACTCAGAACTCTAAGTCTCTTCGATGATTATCGGCATAGGATTTCTGACGACTCTGAGCTGTTAATAATCGATCCCATGTAAGCTTGACTTTCTCTATAGCTTGCTGGACCAAGTCTGGCCCTATCAATTTGGTCTCTCTTACTACGAACCACCCAATTGGAAATCTACACTTTCGCCCATATAAAGCCTCATACGGGGCCATCTGGATGCTAGAATGATAACTATTGTTGTAAGCAAACTCAATAAGCGGTAAATGATCATCCCAATTTCCTCTAAAATCCAATATGCATGCCCATAGTATATCCTCAAGAGTCTGAATGGTACGTTCAGCTTGCCCATCCGTCTGTGCGTGAAATGCCGTGCTAAGACTCACCTGAGTCCCCAAACTTTTTTGGAAAGTTTTCCAAAAATTGGCTGTAAATTGAGTCCCTCTATTAGAGATAATAGATACTGGAACACCGTGAAGTCAAACTATCTCTTTAACATAAAACTTCGCATAATGTTCTGCTACATATGTAGTTCTGACCTGTAAGAAATGAGCTGACTTCGTGAGTCTATCCACAATCACCCATATAGAATCATACTTATGTCGAGAACGGGGTAAGCCTGTAATGAAGTCCATGTTAATTACTTCCCATTGCCAAGTCAGAATTTCTATAGCTTGCAACAATCCACCCGGCTTTTGGTGCTCAATTTTCACTTGTTGACAGTTAGGACATTGAGCTACGAATTCCGCTATATCTGTTATATCCCGTATTTTGTGCATTGGGACAATCCGGATTAACTATGATAAGTTAGGGTCAAAACCATTCCGGGATGCAAAGTCGGGACTTTTGACCTTCGATTTCGTTTTAAGACATAAGTTGTGCATGAATTTGTTGGCATGGAACATTTAGGAAAATTTGGGACCAAAAGTGATATAATTGGAAGTTGCAAATCATGCAAAATTTGGCTCTTGGCCGTGTGAATTTGTGAATGGTCCCACACATGTCAGGCCAATTTTAATTGGTCCAACACATGTGTGGGCCATGGGACACATGTATAAGTCTTACTAGTATGCAAAAGATGACTACTAATTCATTCTTCATCATCCAACACTTAGCAAAAAAAATAGAAGTTGAAGAACAACAAGCTTGAACTCTCGACCAAGAGGGAGAAAAATCAAGTTCCAAACAAGCCATCCCAAAATTATTTCGTTGATGCAAATCCACTAATTTGAGGTCCCTAAGTAACGTGGAAGTGTTATTCGGGTCATCCAACCATCCGTTTTCATCCTTGCAAACCCTAGCCTATTTGTGAAGTTGAAGAAGAAAGGTAAGAATTAATCATGTTTTATGTGTTATAAAGGTTGTATGCATGTTGTAGTATGTTAAAATGGATGAAAATCATGAAATATAGTAGGTGGGAGTTGAGGCCGTGTGTATGAGGTTTGGTCGTGTAAGTGTGTGTGTTGTGTTGAAGTGATGAATCAATTTTATGTAGCATGTTTAGTTGTGTAGTGTGAAGGAAAGAATGAGAATCATCAATATATGTATATGTGTAGTGTGGCCGAATATAGGTCATGTTATATGACAAGAATGGATTAATTCTATTTGGAATTTTGAATGTTGTCGTTATGAATTCTATGTTGGAAATGAGAGTTTAATGACTCAAGATTGATGTTGTAATTGTATGGGCTGATTTGGAGAATCATGTGTATCTAATGTAATTTGTATACTTATGAGAACGACATTGTTAGAATGTGGATTGTTGGTGCAAATCATGATTTGGAAGTGAGAAATGGGTTATAGTTGAGGCTCTCGGGTTTGGGGCTGTTTTCGGGTAAATTGGAGTAATTGTTGGATTGTTGGAAATGTTGTATGAATTGTTTAAGATGTCTTTGAATGTTGTTGGCATGGGTTCGGGTTAGTATTTGAATGTATGAGCGATGATGTTGGCTTGAAGGCAAGCCGTTGAATTGAATATATTGAAAGTTGTTGAATGATATAAAAGAGAGTTATTAATGCTATATTGCCTTTCGGATTGGTTATTGATGTTGCTAGGTTGGTTGTTGATGTTGTTGTTGTTGATTTGGCCGAGTTAAATTCTCGGGGTTGGTCTATTTACAGGGGAAATGCTGCCCAAATTTCTGTAGAATTAAGTGCTAATTTGGAATTAAATGCCTAAACGTCCATAGCTAATGTTTGGCATATTATGACGTATTTGTAGACCTTGGGGAGCCCGAGGCGTAGGTTGGAATTAGCTTGAGTTTGGAGTAGCCTTGAGAGCGTTTGAGGTATGTAAAGCTCAATCCTTCCTTCTTTTGGCATGCCTTAGTTTCAGATAGGCTATGACACGAGCCTCGATGAAATTTTATTCTCGCAATCCGAGCATGTCTATGATTCTTGTTTGTCTCTTGATATTCGTATGTTCGATATGATGAAATGTTGGCCCTTATGTCTTTGGAATATTGGATTTTCAAATTTTGCATAAAAAGTTTCGTTTTTAAAGAATTCCGTAACTACGAACGCCCGTATCTTTCACAGAAAGGCTCGGATTGCCCCGATATGTTCGTAGGTGATTGTATGGTGTATGATGAGTATGTTTTCCATAGGCGGGCCCGGCTCGGGTCGACACCCGTCCGTGGGTCCCGCGACTCTTCTTTTTGTAATCCTGATGACTTTTGAAAGAATTTAGTTTGGCTAATATTCCGATTTCCAAGTATGATCATTTTACTTACCTTTTGAGTCTATGATAATGATTTTATACATATGGTTACTCACGACTCTGCTCGTGCATTCTGTTGTATCTTTCGCCGAGTCCCGGGCCGGTTCTGTTGTCGTGCGCACTATGATATACTCCGGTGTTATGTTGTGTTTATGGTTCACCGAGCCCCTCGCTCGAGGGCCGGGTTCCGCTTATATTTGGTGTTATCCGTGTACGGCGTTACGCCGTGTTATGATGTGTGACGGGGATACGGAGATTTGAAACTTTCTGGTGTTATACTGTGTTATGGCGCCATCGACGGGCGAGCGACCATATTTTCTGAGCCCTATGCATGATTTGTATTTTGAAAGTAAACATTTTGATATTTTGGAAATGCATTTACTTTCTGTACCTCTATTTCGATTACGACTCAGATTTGTATACTATATTTTCTGCTTTGCATACTCAGTACATATTTCGTACCGACCCCTTTCTTCGGGGTCGCGTTTCATGCCCGGGTACGTACGCACAGTTTGGTGATTCGCCGCCCTAGGACACCTTTTACGTCGTTTTGAGTGCTCCTCTTATTCCGGAGCCCACATTTTGGTATATATTCGTTCGTTGCATTTGTATATATTTGTTCAGGGGTACGGCGGGGCCCTGTCCCGTCATATGATTCTGTTGGTCTGTTTAGAGGTCTGTAGACGTATATGTGGGTTAGGCCTATTCTGTACAGGTGTGTTTGTATATTATATGTTCTGGGCGATCCCATTCGCCGTGGCAGCCTCGTCGGCTTGCATTTGTACATGTTTTGGGCCGTTGCGCCATTTGATAGCCTTGTCAGCTTCTGATATATACATGGTTGTGTTTGAGATGTGTTTGCGACAGTTTGATATAATCTGAGGCAGTGCTTGATATTTGTGTCTGTATAAGCTATCTGTGTGTGATTCGGATTTGATGAATGCGTTCGGGTGCCCAGCTCGGGCACTAGCCACGGCCCACGGGGTTGGGTCGTGACAATATCTTTCTTCATCCCATTCCACCAATATATAGATTTAAGATCATGATATATTTTTGTTGCTCCGGGGTGAACGAAATAACGGGAACAACGGGCTTCTTTTAATATCTGTTGACGAAACCTATAACATCGGGAACACACAACATGCCTCGACATCGGAGGACTCCATCTCCAGAAATCTCAAATAATGACTTCTCCTTCTGAGGGAGTGTATTTCTGTAATGAACTAGCATGGGATATTCGTATTGACGCCCTTTCACTTCAACTACTAGCAACGAGACAGCTGAATTTTGAAGGGTAGCTCCCATACTGCCTGAGTCCACTACTCGAACTCCTAGGCTAGCTAACTGCTGGAGCTCATGAGCTATCTCTCTTTTCTCTGGCTGAACATCCCATAAACTTCCCATGGATCTACGGCTAAGAGCATCAGCCACCACATTTGCTTTCCCGGGATGATATAGGATGTTAACATCATAATCTTTCAACAATTCCAACCATCGCCATTGCCATAAATTCAATTCCTTCTGCTTGAAAATATGCTAAAGGCTCTTATGATCTGTATAAATATCAACGTGGACGCCATACAAATAATGTCTCCACATCTTCAATGCATGAATTACTGCAGACAATTCAAGATCATGGGTCGGATAATTTTTCTCATGTTTTGTGCAGCTGTCTTGAAGCATACACAATCACCTTACCATGTTGCATTAACACACACCCTAACCTAACACCTGAAGCATCACAATAGACAACATAACCTTCCGATCTCTCTAGAAGTGTCAGGACTGGGGCAGAAGTTAATCTATCTTTTAGCTCTTGGATACTATGTTCATAAGCATCCGTCCATTGAAATTTAGCTGATTTCTGGGTCAGCTTCGTGAGTTGTGCAGAAACAGAAGAAAAGTCTTCTACAAACCTCCTGTAATAACCTGCTAAGCCCAGAAAACTACGAACTTTTGTAGGGGTTGTGGGCCTTGGCCAAGTCTTCACGGCCTCAATCTTTTGGGTATCTACCCGAATACCATCGGCTGAAATAATATGCCCCAAAAAGGTCACTGAGTTCAACCAAAACTCACACTTAGAAAATTTGGCAAATAACTCTCGAGTTTGAAGAACTCTAAGAACAGTACGCAAATGATCCGCATGTTCTGCCTCGGACCTAGAATATACCATGATATCGTCGATGAACACAATCACAAATAAATCAAGGAAGGGCTTGAACATATTGTTCATCAAATCCATAAATACTGCCAGTGCATTAGTTAGCCCAAACGACATTACCCGAAACTCAAAATGGCCGTATCTGGTTCTGAAGGCTGTCTTAGGAATATCTTTCTCCCTAACTCGCACCTGATGATACCCGGATCTCAAATCTATCTTTGAAAACCATTTGGTGCCTTGTAATTGATCAAATAAGTCGTCAATCCTTGGGAGTGGATATTTGTTCTTGATCGTCACTTTATTCAGTTGCCGATAATCAATGCACATTCGCAAGGAGCCATCTTTCTTTCGGACAAACAACACGGGTGCTCCCCACGGGGAAGAACTAGGTCTAATAAAACCTTTTTTAAGCAAGTCCTTCAATTGCTCCTTCAACTCTGCGGGAGCCATCCTATAAGGAGGAATGGATATGGGTTTTGTATCCGATAGCACATCAATGGAAAAATCAATCTTCCGTTCATGAGGGAGGCCTGGAAACTCTTCCGGGAATACATCCGGAAACTCACTCACCACAGGGAAAAATTGAACAGTTGGCGATTCAGGTTCCCCATCTTGCACCCGGACTAGATGGTAAATACAACCTTTTGTGATTATTTTCCTTGCCTTGAGATAGGAAATAAACCTACCTTTCGGGGACGCTATATTTCCTTTCCACTCCAAGGCTGGTTCTCCCGAAAACTGGAAGCGAACCATTTTCATTCTACAATCAACATTGGCATAGCAAGAAGCCAACCAATCCATGCCCATAATAACATCAAAGTCCACCATTTTTAACTCATGTAAATCAACCATAGTACGATGGTCACAAACCACAACTACACAATTTCTATATACTCAACTAGCTATTACTGGTTCACTAATAGGTGTAGATACCTCAAAAGGTTTGATCGACTCTGGTTTGACCCCAAACCGACCCGAAATATATGGAGTAACATATGACAATGTGGAGCCTGGATCTATCAAAGCATATACATCATGAGAGAATACCGATAATATACCTGTGACGACATCGGGGGAAGACTCAAGATCCTGTCGCCCCGCCAAAGCATAAATACGGTGCTGAGGACCACTAGAACTGGGGGCTCTCCCTCTGCCTCTACCATGGCTGACTGGCGCATGTGAACCTGGCCCCATAGGGCGTATAGATGATGAAGACCCGACTGCTGACCCTGAAGGATGGGCCCTACCCCTGCTACCAACCGAGGGGTAATCAAGCATGATATGGCCTGGCCGATCGTATGCATAGCAAACCTCTGAGCCTAGTCGACACTGGCCCTAATGTAACTTCCCGTACTGGGAACATCGTGGCATGGGTGGCCTTGCTTGACCCGAATCGTCTCTGAACTGAAAACCCAAAGCCGTGAAACTCTGACTCGGCTCGAAATAAGTAGATCTATCAAATATCTGGCTTGTAAATCGTGGAGGCGCACTAGTCATAGAATGGCCTGAATGCCTAGAAAACTGCTGTCTTTGCCCTCATCTAAACTCACTCATCAGACTCGAAGATCTAGCCCTCTTGCTATACCTTCTGTCATGCTCACGCTCACTTCTTTGCTGTTGTTGACTTTCCTCTAAATTCTGGGCATGGGCTTGAATTCGTGAAATATCCATGTTGTCTTGAAGGGGCGCAGTCAAGCACCTATCCATCAAATGTGGCCTTAGGCCTCTCACAAATTGGTGTACTCAGTCACCCATATCTGCTACCATGGCCGGAGCATACCTAGCCAAAGAATTAAAGCGGAGACTATACTCTAAGGCACTCATACTTCCATGCCTAAGATTCAAGAACTTATCGGCTCTAGCTCGCCGAACCTCTGGGGGAAAGTAATGTCGGAGGAAGGCATCCACAAATTCTTCCACCCATTTAGTGAAGTAGTCGATGATGACTAAAATGAATTGATGTCCATTGGATGATGATGGCTCGATAGATCTGATGACGTCCATCTCGCATGCCACAAATGGCCAAGGGGAACTCATTACATGTAGTTCTGTCGGAGGGATCTTTTAGTCTCCGTGTATCTGAAATTGGGGGAATTTTTGCATGAATTTACACGACTCATGCTCCATGGTCATCCAATAGTATCCCATCATTAAGATCGTCTTGGCCAGGATAAATCCATTCATGTGAGGTCCGTATGCCCCCGTATGTACCTCTTTCAGCAATTTTGTGGCCTATTCGGCATCTACGTATCTGAGTAATTCAAGATCGGGTGTCCTTTTGTACAACAGTTCTTTGTTTAGGAAGAATCTATTGGCTAGTCTTCTGATGGGTTTCTTTTGATTTGCTGAGCTTTCTGAAGGATACTTTCCTTTATCCAGGTATGCCTTGATGTCAGCGCACTATGGCTTGCCGTCCGGCTCGGCCTCAATGTGTGTGCAGTGAGCCTATTCTTCCTTCAGAATGATCTCTAGGGGATCAATGTGGGTACTATCGGGGAGCTGAATAATGGAGGCTATCGTAGCCAAAGCATCAGCAAACTCGTTCTGAGCCCTCAGAATATGCCTGAAGTCGATGTTTTTAAATCTCCCGCACAATCTCTGTCCCAGATTTACGTATGGCAGTATTTTGTCATTCTTGGTCGCCCAATTTCCCTTCACTTGATTTATGAGCAAGTCGGAATCCCCGATTACTAGCAACTCTTGTATGTTCATGTCCAATGCTATCCTGAGGCCGAGAATACATGCTTCGTATTCAGCCATGTTGTTGGTACATCTGAAGTTATGATTTGTGGCCATTGGATAGTATTGTCCTCTTTCTGATATCAACACTACTCCGATGCCGGAACCTTTATAGTTGACTAATCCGTCGAAGAACAGTCTCCATCCCGAGTATGGCTAGGCCAACTCTTCTTCCATTGCCGTCACTTTTTCATCTGGGAAGAAAGTTCGTAATCGCTTATGAAAGAAGAGCAGCTTATTATGTAACAGATTTTCAACCTACCTTCGGGAAGTAAGAGCAAGAGCAATTTGCCCTTGCCTTGCACCAGTTCCAGTCATGAGATGACTTTTCAATTTCTGCCAGTAGGTCTGCTAGGGCTTGTCCTTTGACCGCCTTCTGTGCTATGTACATAATGTCAAATTCGCTCAGTAGCATCTGCCATTTGGCTAACTTTTTAACGGTCATCAGTTGTCGAAAGATGTATCTTAATAGATCCATCCTGGATATGAGATGAGTAGTGAACACTGACAGGTAGTGCCTCAGCTTTTGGGCTATCCAGGTCAGGGCACAACAGGTCTTCTCTACGAGTGTGTACCGTGACTCGCAGGATGTGAACTTCTTGCTCAGGTAGTAGATGGAATGTTCCTTTTTTCCCTCTTCATCATGCTAGGCGAGCATGCACCCAAAAGCATTTTCTGATACTGACAGGTATAGTAGTAATGGACTCCCTTGTTTGGCGGCACTACGACGGGAGGATTGGAAAGATACTTTTTGATTTTGTCGAATGCCTCTTGGCATTCTTCTGTCCACTTTGTGGGAGCATCTTTCGTGAGAAATTTAAGGATTGGATCCATAATTACAGTTGAATGAGCTATGAACCGCCCAATGTAGTTCAACCTTCCCAAGAAGCTCATGAATTCTTTCTTGCTCTTCGGAGGCGGTAACTTCTGAATTGCTTTGATTTTGGTAGGGTCCAATTCAATGCCTCTGCGGATGACTATGAACCCTAGCAACTTACCCCTGGGCACTCCAAATCCGCACTTTGTCGGGTTTAGCTTCATATTGAACTTGCGAAGTCTATCAAAGAACTTGCGCAAGTGTGTGGTATGTTCTGAGCTTTCTTTTGATTTTATGATTGCATCGTCCACATAGACTTCGATGTCTCGATGCATCATATCATGGAACAGGGTAGTCATGGCTCGCATGTATGTGGAACCAGCGTTCTTGTGGCCGAACGGCATTACCCTATAATGGTGGACTCCAAAGGGGTGATGAAAGCTGTTTTTTCTACGTCTTCTTCGCTCATAAGTATCTGATTGTACCTGGCGAAACAATACATGAATGAGTGTAGCTCGTGCTTGGCGCAGTTGTCTATTAGAATGTTGATGTTGGGAGAGAAAAGTTGTCTTTTGGACTGGCCCGGTTAAGATCTTGGTAGTCCACACAGATTCGAATCTTTCCGTCCTTCTTGGGTACTGCCACTATGTTGGCCACCCATGTGGAATAGGACGTTACTTCTACTATTCCAGACTTGATTAGTTTTTCTACTTCATTCTTTATCCTGGTACTCATGTCTGGTTTAAATGTCCGAGTCTTTTGCTTGACCGGAGCAAAGCCCTCCTTGATGGGTAATATGTGGGCCACTATCTCGGTGCTCAGCCCTAGCATGTCTGCAAAGACCAGGCAAAGACGTCCACATATTCCTTCAAGACCTATGAGCTCTTCTTTCTGTGTTTCCCCAAATGAGCACTGACTCGTGCTTCTTTGACATCTTTCTCATCACCGAGGTTGATCACTTCGGTTTCATCTATGTTTGGCTTCTTCTTATCTTCCAACTCTTCCAACTTTTCTACCAGCCCCTCTGGCATCATTGTCTCTTCATCGTACTCGTCGTACCTTTGCTGACTACTCTCTTTGTTCATCTCACGACATATCATGACATTTTCTATCGTTATATTATTGCTATTACTGAAAAGGTGAGGTAAAGTAAAGTTAGGTGTATTATTGTTCATTACGTACGTTTATAAACTTTTATTATTATTATTTTGTAAGAATAGCGGCTTTATGTAAATCGAGAATTTCATCAAATAAAGAGTAATTGGTTAAAAACTGTGGTCCTGGTCCGGAACAACATCAGAACATTTCAATTTTACGAAATAATTTAGAACAGTCGATCATTCAAGCCTCGACCGATGTCGCCGTTTCAATAAAAGATTTCAAGGAAAATCCATCTCTCTACCGAGGGGCCAAGAGGGGAGCAGATTTCTAATTGTTCATGCGTTCTCCCGGCCTCAGGCTGCATATGGTTGGCGTATCCTGGCTTTCTTCAACGATGGCGTAGAATCATTCTTCTTGGAAAACAACTCAAGACCCCCCCATCAACTTTTTCTCCATTCTGCATCAACATCCTATTGGGAAATGACTGGTACAACCCTGGAATTGGTCGTGGGAGATTCCCCGTTCTGGGTTCTCTTATGATGGCCTTGTGAACTCGTCTTCGCTAGGAGCATACCCCAGACCGAAGTGGTAGTTTTCTTTAGGAATGGGTACAGGTTCTGTTATGTCACGACCCATGCCGGTGAGTCATGACGAGTGCCTGATCCCTAATGACCAAACACCCCTATACTCGTACCTGGATAACAATGGCCCATAAATCATTCACTCTGAACTATACTGACTCATGAAAGGGTGACATCATGAACTCTGTACAACTGTACACACACATATATATATATATATATATATATATATATATATATATATATATATATATATATATATATATATATATATACCGAAAGGATAGTGCAAGTCGACTAGGTCGCTACATATGCTCGTACACAAAAGAATAGGTGTGAGCCCACAAGGCTACATCATCCGTCAAATACATACAACCTGTCCTCGCGACCTCTAATAGAATAAAAAAAATTGTAGAAAGGACTCGGATGGGCCCCGTCATACCCATATGCATATATATCTCCAAAAGAATGGCGTACCAAAATAGACTGCAGCTCCGGATCAAATGGAGCGCAACAACTACTGTTGAGTGAAGGTCCTACTGAGCGGGATCACCTGTCTGTCTACCTGTACCTGTGGCCATGAACGCAGGCCCCCAAGCAATAGGGGAGTCAGTATGGACAATGTACTGAGTATGTAAGGCATAAGAACATCAAGTACATAAGAATCATGAGAGACACATGATGATAAAAGCTAAATCTTCAAATCTGAATACATCTGTAACTGAACATCTGGAACATCTGTATAACATAAAAGTGCCACGCAGGCTATATGAGATACATAGGTCATAATATAACTATTAGTATTGTGGAACGTACAACCCGATCCATATCCCATATATTAGTG